>NW_024401256.1:0-63710 GCF_905171765.1 Bufo bufo
AATACATTATGTTCTACATTCAGTGTAAGGAGGCCCATTTTCTGACATGTTTCTGCTGAGAGAAGTGGTTTGTGTTTACCTTGGACAACTTGGAATTGCAGTGTATATGTTTTATCTTTATATGTACAATTTAGATTACATTGGCCCATAGGTATCATATAGGTATCATTGTACCATTTTAATTTGAAATTACTCTTCTGTAATGTTGGCTTTCCTTCTTTAACAATTTTGCAATAGTCTTTGTATGTCATAAGGTTGCAGGTGGCCCCACAGTCTAACTGACAGTGTAACCTTTCCCCTGCTTCTCTGTCAATGCTGAGTTCTAGTGGTACAAACCACTGTGACCCTGGACTGCTTACTGCTCCTATTTTATGAATAATAGTGAATACTGATTCTTCTGAGCTGCTGCTCTTGATCTGTGCAGCCATATGTATTCTGGCATGTGCTTTCTGCCTGCATACTCTAGAAAAATGCTTTTGCTTTTTGCATTTACTACAGGTTTCTCCATATGCAGGACAGTGGTCTCTCCCCCAGGGGTGGTTGTTTCCACAGTATCTACATCTGATTGTTTTTACTTTGCTTTCTTTCATGGGCTTTTTATAGGTTTTAGCAGTATAATGTACAGCTTCAGTTTCACTTTTGCTTTTATGCATTGCTTGTATTTGCATTTCTGTAAGTTCATGGCTTCTACACATATCAATGGCTCTCTGTAGGTTCAGGTCTGGTACTCTGAGCATTCGCTTTCTAGCATTAATGTCTTTTGATCCCAGAACTATTCTGTCTCTGATAAGTTCATCATGTAATACTCCAAACTCACATGTAGCGGCTAGCTGCCTCAGTCTAGTCACATACTGATCTATAGTTTCCAATGGGCCTTGGTTTGTGGTATTGAATATGTACCTCTCATAAATGATGTTACGTGAAGGCATAAAATGGCTCTGTAATGCATCCAGAGTTTTCTCTATGTCCTGCTTGTCGGCATCAGAGAGTGAGAGGTGCTGATAAATACACAGACCGTCTCTCCCCATCACTGAGCGCAGTGTCGCTATCCTTACCTTGGAGTCTTTCTTATCAAGTTCAGTTGCCACCTCATAATCTTCCCACTGGGATTTGAAATATGTCCAGTTAACTGCCAGGTCCCCTTTACAGTCCATGGGAGACGGCACAGGGAAGTTGTTTGCAGCCATTTTCTGTAACACGGTGTGTCTCTTATTAATAAATTACCAGAGAAACTATTCTTGTTGATCTTTTGTTCTGATATTAGGACTTTAGTGGTTTCTACAACACCAAAGCCCTCTCCACTTCTGACACCATGTTTCCTGAGGTGATGTGAGGTAATTCAACAAACTTTATTCAGACACAAACAATATAACAAAGGTTATAAACTGTCATATCTATATAGCCTACAGGTGGCAGTAAACATGTTAACATGTATAACTCCTAACAAAACCCAACACCTTATTCTGCAACTAACTAATGTAAAATTCTCACTCGACACTTATATGTTTTTACTGAACATGCCTCCAACGGTACTAAAGAAACATGTACTCTACTTAGTGCTTCGTATATTGTCGGCAACTAGACGCCTTATAGCTAAATACTGGAAAAGACAGGACATACCGACTCGGCCTGACCTAATCTCCAGTGTTATGGATGTTAGACGAATGGAACACCTAACCGCGCTTTTCAATAACACTACAGACAAATTTCATAAAGTATGGCAGCCGTGGGACACATTCACAGAGATCATTGTGTAGCATTCCTCCCCCCCCCCTCTCTACCCTCTTGTGTCTTGTCTTTTGACCATTGTAACTCAATTGTTATATATTACATAAACATATTCGAGGACTGTTCTTGTCCAGTTATATTACTATTGGGTTCAGCCTCTTTGGTTGTAAACTAGCCTGCTCAAATCTACCTTTCTATTGATTGTGGTTTATACCAATATGTGTTGGCAGAAATGGAACTGCTTGGTATGCATTTTTGAAAATTATTTGCAATGTCAAATCTTTCATGTATGCTGGTCACTTGGATGTTAACAGATTTCACAAAGAAATGTTTATGTTTCTTATATACCGTATTTTTCGCTTTATAAGACGCACCTGATTATAAGACGCACCTAGGTTTTTGAGGAGGAAAATAAGAAAAAAAATATTTTGAACCAAAAGGTGTGCTTTTGGTGGATTTTGAACTAATGGTCTGGGGATGACACTGTTATGGGGCTCTGTGGATGACGCACTGTTATGGGGGGGATCTATGGATGATGCACTGTTATGGGGGGGATCTATGGATGATGCACTGTTATGGGGGGGAATCTGTGGATGATGCACTGTTATGGGGGGGATCTATGGATGATGCACTGTTATGGCGGATGTGTGCTGTGAAACATAGGACCATGAGGGGGGCCAGCATAAGATGCTATATGTGTGGGTGACACACATATAGCATCTTATGCTGGTCCCCCTCATGGCCCTATGTTTCACAGCATTACAGTACTTTATTGTTTGTATGTAAAATATTTCTTTAATCCTGAATTAATCGCTCTCCTTTTGATAAACTAGCTGACACGGATGTATCGCGGGCCGCTATGCTGCACAGTGTGGCCGGCGATACATCAGTCACAGTGCGGGGAGGGAGGAGGGGCTGGAGGCAACTCACAGCGGGGCCCGGTGCAGTCACTGTAGTACACCGGGCCCCGTGCACAGAAGTCTCTTAGTATGTAAAATCTTTCATTAATGCTTTATACCATAAATCGCTCTCCTTTTGATAAACTTTACTAGCCTAATCGCCTGCATCAGTACTCACTATGAATGTAGCGTGCGGTCCCTCCGGCGCATGACTTCATCCTGCTCCTGCTTCATTAATGAAGTGGGAGGAGCGTGACGTCAGTCACACGCCGGCCGGACCGCACGCTACATTCATAGTGAGTACTGATGCAGGCGATTAGGCTAGTAAAGTTTATCAAAAGGAGAGCGATTTATGGTATAAAGCATTAATGAAAGATTTTACATACTAAGAGACTTCTGTGCGCGGGGCCCGGTGTACTACAGTGACTGCACCGGGCCCGCTGTGAGTTGCCTCCAGCCCCTCCTCCCTCCCCGCACTGTGACTGTATCGCCGGCCACACTGTGCAGAATAGCGGCCCGCGATACATCCGTGTCAGCCCTGTAAAAAAAGTCAACCATCGTTTTATAAGACGCACTGTCATTTTCCCCCCACTTTTGGGGGGGAAAAAGTGCGTCTTATAAAGCGAAAAATACGGTACTTCCTTCAATAAAAAGACAATTATAAAAATAAAAAAAAGTGGTTGTCCGGGTTCAGCTCTGTCATTTTTTTCCCTCTCTGATAATATATATTACAAAGTTTCTTATATTCACCCATAGAAATGATTTATACAGTTTGCTGAAGGTACGGTAACCATTTAAAGCATTCCTTAGTTTTTGTAAAACTTTAGCTGTAGTACCACTTTAAATCATTATCCCATAGACCAGGGGTGCACACAACCTTTTTTGGTCTGAGGGCCGCATTGTCACAACGCTCTATTTCAAGGGGCCGCAAATAAAAATAAATGTTGATGAGCGCTCATTTGCATCAGCCTATTACACAGGCCAATGTAAAGTGATTGGGGAGGAGTGATCGCCATCACAGTCCTTCCTCCTTCATTTAGTTATATTGATTATCGGCAGCACATCCCTGATTACACAAAGATGTGCGGCGCGATTATACCGGCCAGTTATTATGAATGAGCGTTCTTATGAAGAGATTTCCCAGTGAAAATGAATTTCGAACACGTTCCTGCAGCATGGCCCCTTAAATCAAAGTTAAACTTACCTGCTCCCCTACCGGTGCGGTCCTCCGCACTGCCCCTGCTGCATCCATTTTCCGGTACCCGCGCTGTTTTCACCTGGCTGTGCATGGCCATGGTCACATACACCTCTCAAGCCAATGACTGGCTTCAGCAGTGATGTGGCCACAAGCAGCATGTCACCACTGAAGCCAATCATTGACTGGAGAGGCGTATGTGACCATGGCCATGCACTGCCAGGTGTAAACAGCGCGGGAACCGGAAGATGGAGGCAGCGCAAAAGACCAGGGAGGCATGGAGCATGTAAATATAAATCTTTTAATTCAGGGGCAGTGCTGCAGGAACCTGTTAAAAAGTCTTTTTTACAGAAAAAACCCAGTAAAAGTGGCGACATTTCCTTCCATCCTGCCTCCTATTCATAAATCAGAGCTTTCCTTTACTGCAGAGGCTGGCGCTCATTGGTTATTACCACCTCCTGCCCCCCAGTTACAGGCGCCATGTATTAACCAGTAAGCACTTTACCTTACTAGTGGGGAAAGTGCTTATTGGTTACCACTTTAATAACCAGGCCTAAACAGTCAATTTTTTTGTGAGCGCACGTGGTGGTTCAAACATTTGGAACTTTATGTTTTATGTGTCGTGACTACCGAAATAATTTTTGCAACAATTTTTTACTTGACACATAGGGCCTTATAATTTTTATTTTTTTTTTATTTGGGGGAAAAAAACTGTACAAAACATTTTTTTAAAGTATTTTCAAACTATAGCTCTTTATTCTTTAAATATGAAAAAATTGACACCAAAATAAATTACTCTAATTAGTTCCCTATTTTGTGTCAGTTGTTTTGTTATCTAATAATATGTATGGTTTCACGTGAATAGGGCGATAATGGTGACCGTTTTGGTTGGTGTGGGTGTTTTGTCTTCTATGTATTTTATTATTTTTTTGTGTTTTTAACCTAATTTTTAATATATTTCTGCTACTAAATATATCCCCCAAAAGGTAATAAAAAGACCTTTGGGGGGACACTGACACTTTGTTAATTTTTCACTTTTTCCTTTTATTTGTATTTTATTATATTTTTTTTTATAACTGGTTTATTACTTTTTTTTTTTTTTATACACTGCTCAAAAAAATAAAGGGAACACAAAAATAACACATCCTAGATCTGAATTAATTAAATATTCTTCTGAAATACTTTGTTCTTTACATAGTTGAATGTGCTGACAACAAAATCACACAAAGATTAAAAAATGGAAATCAAATTTTTCAACCCATGGAGGTCTGGATTTGGAGTCACACTCAAAATTAAAGTGGAAAAACACACTACAGGCTGATCCAACTTTGATGTAATGTCCTTAAAACAAGTCAAAATGAGGCTCAGTAGTGTGTGTGGCCTCCACGTGCCTGTATGACCTCCCTACAACGCCTGTGCATGCTCCTGATGAGGTGGCGGACGATCTCCTGAGGGATCTCCTCCCAGACCTGGACTAAAGCATCTGCCAACTCCTGGACAGTCTGTGGTGCAACGTGACGTTGGTGGATAGAGCGTGACATGATGTCCCAGATGTGCTCAATTGGATTCAGGTCTGGGGAACGGGCAGGCCAGTCCATAGCATCAATGCCTTCGTCTTGCAGGAACTGCTGACACACTCCAGCCACATGAGGTCTAGCATTGTCTTGCATTAGGAGGAACCCAGGGCCAACCGCACCAGCATATGGTCTCACAAGGGGTCTGAGGATCTCATCTCGGTACCTAATGGCAGTCAGACTACCTCTGGCGAGCACATGGAGGGCTGTGCGGCCCTCCAAAGAAATGCCACCCCACACCATTACTGACCCAATGCCAAACCGGTCATGCTGGAGGATGTTGCAGGCAGCAGAACATTCTCCACAGCGTCTCAAGACTCTGTCACGTCTGTCACATGTGCTCAGTGTTAACCTGCTTTCATGTGTGAAGAGCACAGGGCGCCAGTGGCGAATTTGCCAATCTTGGTGTTCTCTGCAAATGCCAAACATCCTGCATGGTGTTGGGCTGTAAGCACAACCCCCACCTGTGGACGTCGGCCCTCATATCACCTTCATGGAGTCTGTTTCTGACCGTTTGAGCAGACACATGCACATTTGTGGCCTGCTGGAGGTCATTTTGCAGGGCTCTGGCAGTGCTCCTCCTGTTCCTCCTTGCACAAAGGCGGAGGTAGCGGTCCTGCTGCTGGGTTGTTGCCCTCCTACGGCCTCCTCCACGTCTCCTGATGTACTGGCCTGTCTCCTGGTAGCGCCTCCATGCTCTGGACACTACGCTGACAGACACAGCAAACCTTCTTGCCACAGCTCGCATTGATGTGCCATCCTGGATAAGCTGCACTACCTGAGCCACTTGTGTGGGTTGTAGACTCCGTCTCATGCTACCACTAGAGTGAAAGCACCGCCAGCATTCAAAAGTGACCAAAACATCAGCCAGGAAGCATAGGAACTGAGAAGTGGACTGTGGTCACCACCTGCAGAACCACTCCTTTATTGGGGGTGTCTTGCTAATTGCCTATAATTTCCACCTGTTGTCTATCCCATTTGCACAACAGCATGTGAAATTGATTGTCACTCAGTGTTGCTTCCTAAGTGGACAGTTTGATTTCACAGAAGTGTGATTGACTTGGAGTTACATTGTGTTGTTTAAGTGTTCCCTTTATTTTTTTGAGCAGTGTATATTTTTGCCACATAATACCGTATTTTTCACCCCATAAGACGCACCCCCCCCCCCAAAAGTGGGGAGAAAAGCCCCTGCATCTTATGGGGCGAATACTAATGAAGAGCTTCCATTATGGAAGCGCTCATTAGTACCGGAGGACCGGGAAGCGGTGTAGTCTCTGTACTCACCGCTTCCTGGTCCTCAGCTGTCGGCTGTGCAGGGATGCGCACAGAGTGAGTGCGCTCTGTGATCTCACGCTGTGCGCAGCCTTCACAGCACAGCTGACAGCAGGAGGAAGTGGATCGAATTTTAAAGTTTTCTGTGGCATGGGGGCTCATATGGGAGCTACTAAGAGGCATGGGGGCACATATGGTGGCTGCACATAGGCATGGGGGCTGCTAAGAGGAATGGGGGCTCATATGGGGGCTGATGAGAGGCAATGGGGGCTAATGAGAGGCAATGCAGCTCTTATCTGAGGTCTGATTGGGGGTCATTCACATTGGGGTCTGATCTGAGGTCTTATTAACATTGGGGGTCTGATAGGGGCTGTGAGCTGAGGTCTGATTAATATTGAGGTTCTGACTGCTGGTCTGACCTGAGGGTTAATGAAAAATATTTTTTTCTTATTGTTCTCCTTTAAAAAAATATGGGTATGTCCTCCAAGGGGTCATAAAAAGACTGTTGGGGGACAATGAACTGCCTTACCAAACACGGCAGGTGGCAGTCCGGACATCGTTGGGGCACATCAGTGACATCCCTCTTCACCAATAAGAGAGCCTTTGTGATTTATCCAGCCCCAAGCATGGCCTGCCTTACTGTATCACCCAGGACATAGTACATTTGTTTATCTATTTTTTTATCTATGATGTTATTTACAACTATTATCCTCCTCTAACCGACCCCCTGATGAACCGTGGTGGGGAAATGCGTCGGGGTTAAAATTGACATCATTATTTGTGTGAAATTTCTAACGTGCAGGGTTGTACAGGGCCAGACAGGGCAGGCACGGGGACAGGGAGATCCCACCATCATCCCTGGGCAAAGGGTTAACCTAGGGCGGGTACAGGGAGAGAATCATCCCCAGCACCCATCAAAAGTGCCCTAACCTTCCCCCAAAACCTATACCTATCACTAATGTCACAAATGCCCTTGTGGAATTTGCACTATTTACATCTTATTAATTTCACCTATTCACGGTGGTAGCTGGGCGACATCATGTCCTGATATTTTTCGGTCACCCAGTTATCACAGGGTGATGTGTTTTGCTTTTTAATTGAACCAATAAAAGTTACATTTTAAAGGGTCCAAACCTCTAGGCTAATATTGGGGGACAATGAACACTATTATTTTGCACTTTTTTTTATTTTACTTGTAGTTTATTATTTTTTTTTAAATGTTTTAAATAGTTTTCTATAATTTTTTTTATTTTTATATACGTATATATTTTTGCAACACAAAATGTCCCCCAATGAATCATAAAAATGTTCTTTTATTTATTTTTTTTAAATAATTTTTTAACATTTTTTTTTTTATATATATATTTTTTCCACATAATTTGTCCCCAAGAGGTCACTGAAAGACCTTTAGGAGACAATAGGAGATTTTTTTGCACTAGTTCCACTGTAACTGGTACATCCAAAGGAGCCCAAGTTACAGGGAAACCAACCTGCTTCGTACAAGACAGAGCTGAGCAGGGTCTCCTGACCCTCCAGGCTCTGCTCTCCTCTGCCTAAAGCCGGGTCCATCCTGCATAGTCCACCGCTCACCTATCTGAGGAGAAGGCAGAAGCGCTGATACACTGCTTCTGCCTTCTCCTTGGCTCGCCTACTGTCACGACAGCCGTGAACAGACCTGCTCCTGTTACAGTGCGGGAGCAGAAGCTGTAATGCTGTCTCGTGTGACGCTCATGGCAGAAACATAGCTGATCACACGATCATCTGTGTTTCTGTCCAGGAGGATGGGGGCGGCAAACCTTGGCTCTGGGGGCCGCATGCGGCCCGCCGGCTGTGCACCCCTGCCATAGACAGTCTATAGGTTTTAAAGGACAACTAACCTTTTATATAACTTTTTTAAACAATTCTAAATAGCATATCATTAATTTCTGTAATACAATTTATTTTCTTTACTGTTTTATGATAAAATAGGCCTCCGAAATTTAGGCTGCTATAGCTCTTTCAAATCTGTACACTGCTGACATGTATGCCGTGTATGGAGTCCACAAAACTGCATGCACAGTGAGCTCTGTACTGGCAGGAGTGCACATAGCTGCTCTGCCTGTGTCTGATCCTCACAGCTAAAACCTGGCATAACATATAGGCCTCATGCACACGACCGTTCCGTTTTTTGCTGTACGCAAAACACGGAAGCCGCCCGTGTGCCTTCCGCAATTTGCGGAACGGAACAGGCGGCCCATTGTAAAAATGCCTATTCTTGTCTGCAAAACAGACACGAATAGGACATGTTATATTTTTTTTGCGTGGCCACGGAACGGAGCAACGGATGCGGACAGCACACAGAGTGCTGTCCGCATCTTTGGCGGCCCCATTGCAGTGAATGGGTCCGCACCCAAGCCGCAAATACTGCGGCTTGGATGCGGACCAAAACAACGGTTGTGTGCATGAGGCATAAGGTGCAGGTGTCCCGGAACCATGTACTAAGCAGTGCTTTTAGCCGAGTGGACCGGGCACAGGCAGGGGCTCTGCATAGAACACTGCTGCTCCTGCCTGAGCCCGCTCTGCTCAGCTAAAGCCTGGTATAGCACATCGATTCAGGAGACCTCGCACCTACGAGCTATGCCAGGCTTTAGCGGAGCAGAGCGGGCACAGGCAGAAGTAGCAATGTGTGCCCCTATGCCTGCAGTTATAGAGGAAGCTGTACATCGCGTATACATGTCAGCAATGTACAGATTCCGGAGCGCTATAGACACTCTGAACTTTAGGGGCCAATTTGGTCATTAAAAGAGTGAAATAAACACAGTATCATATTTTTCGAACTATAAGACGAAAAAAAGTGGGGGAAAATGGCAGTGTTTCTTATAGTCCAAATGATAATGAACACTTCCATTATGGATGCAAAGGGCACAGGGATCTATAAGGGAAGCGCAGCATTGGCTTTACTCACCACTCCTCTGCACTGTGTCCTGACTGCTTACAGCAGGCGCACACTATAACCTGATGCTGTGTGATGTCACGTCATAGTGCAGCACTGGGCTTGGAAGACGACTAGGGAGCGGCGAGTGCAGGACGAGGCTCCGGTCTGGAGCAGAAGAGGTAAGTTTTGCTTGTTTTTGGTCTGATGGTGCTTGGGGGTTTGATCTGAAGAGGAATGGGGGTCTAATACAGAGGTCGGAGGAATAATGGAAAATATATTATAGCCCGAAAAATATGGTATATTACAGAAGTGCCCTCCGCACTCTCTGAGGGATACATGCGGCAGCCAATGGCTGCACAAATCTGCTGATTATCCATCAATTTTACCCGTAAAATTCTGTGGTCAATGGCTGTTACATATGAGCAGTGTTTTGGCTGCACGCAGATGTCGCACTGTGGTTTACATCCGAAAATTATGTTTATGTGACTGAGAAGTTTTGTGAACATTGAAAGGAGATTACAGGAAGGTGAGGAAGAAGATACGTTCCCCAGCTAAACAGTACGATCTTTTCCAAGATTTTAGGAGTGCTCTTGGATTTTTCAATACTACATTCTTGGGAGCCACATCTGTGATTAAATATCACACTAATATTACTTGCTTTGGGACCAATATGAAAAATTAAATTTAAGGTGATCGGAACTAGATTTGTTTTTTCTTTTCCTGTGTAAAAATCCATGTTTGTCTGCCGCCCACTGCTTTGTTGCAACTCCCTGGCTCTATTCACTGGACTTCTGGTCCCTGTCTGTCCAATTTCCGCATGGATCGTGTCACGTGCTCCATTGCAGCCAATGATTGGCCTCAGCGGTAATGTGTCCCCAAGATGCACATCATGTGACAGGACATGCTTCTTTGGGACATGACACCGCTGAGGCCAGTCACTGGCTGCAGTGGAGCACATGACCTAATCCGTGCAGAAGCTGACAGAAAAATGGAAAAAAATTAATTTATATAATTTTTTGTTATCATGGAACCCACCTGGTTTCCTGATAATGGAGATGTGAAGTGATGGCTGTGTAGATTTCGTCCTGTATTGACATGTGTTAGACGGATAGAGTGTCCACATTTAACCAATGTTCCTCTTTCACAAACAGTCGACGTCTTCCCACGGATTCGCCAGTAACTGTTACCATCGTCTGCGGCCGTAACTCCAGTCACCGACTGCTGCCCACTGCCTGGGGTGAGGAGATAAGGAACAATCACTTTGGACACCTAAAGCTTTTAGATGTAGAATAAAAAGGAGACAAAAACTGCGCCAGAAATGCGTTTCATGTGGTTCGGGCGTCGGAGGAATCTTTACTTGTTAGTTAGTTCAAGGTTCCTTACGTTGAGTCAGGGGTGATGTCAATTACCGTCTCTGCGGTTATGTCCGTAACTATGCGTGTTGATCAGCTGATATTTCCGATATGATGAGGTGTCTTTTTCAATATAAGGATCCCAACCGCTATACGCGTTTCAAAGTCTCTGACCTCTTCCTCAGTAGCTACGGTAATTGACATCACCCCTGACTCAACGTAAGGAACCTTGAACTAACTAACCAGTAAAGATTCCTCCGACGCCCGAACCACATGGAACGCTAGTAAGACGCAGGACGCCAGCTACACGTGGGGCGCACAGTAATAAGTTGTGAGCAGGTTCCAACTACCACGGGCTGATACGTACAAGCCGGACTTCAAATAGTGAGTACAATTGAACATTTACACTCACGGATATACCGCATAAGACTGTGAACTGTTCTTACCAATAATATAATATACGATTGAGACTCTGAAGCGCTAGGAACATAGGTTCAGCGTTTATAAGGACACATGAGAATTTTTATATAAATTTTTAAATATGTTTTAGAGATATTGGATATATATCTGAAGTCATCAATTCCAACAAACCGCGATATTTCACAACAGACCGAGATATTTTGTATTTTATATATTTTATATACTGTCTATTTCTATTCTATTTATTGTAGGTATGTTATATTGTTATGAATTAATGACTATCTAATAAATAAGTTACAATAAATCAGACCTGATGTATAGCAACAGATATTGAGTGCCCACTATAAAACATATTTATAATTCTTAACCCCCTATTGTGGTCAGGGTGAACCACACTTTAGTTAGAGCACCTACCCTAGCAATCAGAAGGGTGAGCCACTATAAATCTATACTATTTATCTAGCTTTCCATGTATGACTGTGAATATAGAGATAGCGGGCATAGTTTCTTATTTTTTGGAGGATTTAAACGGAAGTATAAAAAGGTATACAAATGCATACCTACCAAGTGTATGCCAACAGTACAGTTTTGGCATACGTTTGGCTGTTAGTCTATGGGCACCTCTGCATAAACACATCCTTGGGCTCATGCACACGACCTTGCCCATATTGTGGCCCGCAAATAGTGGGTCCACAATATATGGGCACCGGCCGTGTGAAGATACAGTGAGATGCAGGATGGAGGCACGGATCAGAAGCCCACGGAAACACTGTGCAGTGCTTCCGTAGGTTTTCTGTCCGCGCCTCTACACTGCAAAAAAGTGAATAGGTGCGCATCCGCAGATGGCGGGCACATGGTGCCGTCTGCAGCACAGGCATGGCCGGCAGGCGGTTGTATGCATGAGCCCTTAGTGACAGGTATTTGGGCAAACAAATGTTTGGCATGTCTGGGAGCAGCTTATTCCCCTCTTCCATATGAAGTAAACATGTGTTATGGAATATAATGGACACTTGCTTGTCACTTACAAAATAGTGTCTGTCCGAGAGACAACCCCCAGTATGCATTCTATGATTGAAACTATTTGCAGCAAAGACTTGAAACTGTCAGGAATTCTATCATACATATGCCTTAGGCTTCTTTTACACTACCGTATGGCTATTTGCGGTCCGTTTTTCACGGATCCGTTGTTCCGTTTATTGTTTCCGTTGTGTTTCCGTTTCAGTTCAGTTTTTCTGTTCCGTTTTTCCGTATGGCATATACAGTATACAGTAATTACATAGAGCAAATTAGGCTGGGCATAACATTTTCAATAGATGGTTCCGCAAAAAACTGAACGGATACGGAAGACATACGGATGCATTTCCGTATGCATTCTGTTTTTTTTGCGGACCCATTGACTTTAATAGAGCCACGGAACATGATTTGCGGACAAATATAGGACATGTTCTATCTTTGCACGGAACGGAGATACGGAAACACTGAAACGGAATGTATACGGAGTACATTCCGTTTTTTTTGCGGACCCATTGAATTGAATGGTTCCGTATACGGACCGTATACGGAACGTAAAAAACGTCCCGCAAAACGGAAAAAAAAACCGTAGTGTGAAAGAGGCCTTAAACTTATTTCCTGTTTACATTCCTTCTTGCTAAAAGACCAATCATGTGAGCCCACTCCTCCCACTAATATGGAAGGTATATAATGTGAAGCCCCCACCTAATAAATTAGAGTTATGCTTTGACCTTATCTAGAGTGTCAGTGTTATTTCTCTCGCCATGCATGCACGTATCTATTTATCTAATTTGGAGCAGTGTATCAACCTACCTGACCATTGATCAGAACCAGAACATTTTGGCGCCCGACGTGTGGGGCTCGAAGGTTGGACCCCCCTGATCTCCGTACCCCCGGAGAACAGACATAGTAGGGGCGCACCACCGGACACCGGGATCGCTACCCGTGATATGAGGTAAGAAAACTGAGTAATCTTGCCTATACTGTGTCCCCTGGTGTAGCCTCTTGTCATCTGTCTGAGGAAGGGGTGCGGTAGCAGTTGGGGTGCCTTTGAGGGCACGCAAGTAAGAACCCCACAGTAATTGATGAGATTTTGATACACTGTGTTTTATGTGTTGCGTTGCTCTGATTTCGTTATGACCTTGAGCACCTGTGTATAAACTACCGAGTTACAAGGAAGCCTACCTTATTAGCCTACATCGCGGTACAGCCAGAGGCATCCTCCTTTGTGCTTCAAGCTTTCAGGAATATCTGTCCTGCTCAATCTATCTCCTACAGTTCCTGGCCGAATTGGGCTGCAAAGTATCTCAAACCAAACTCCAATTGTGTTTACCCAAGGTAGTCTTTCTTGGACACTGTATTGCCCAAGGTAGTAAACTGCCGACCCTGGTTCCCCAATGCCTCAGTACTGATGCAGCCCCTATATTACTGTATTCCCCGAAATGCAACCTCTCCGTTCCAGTTAACATGGGAGACAAATGAGTCCTTTGACAAGTTGAAGACAGCAATTGCAACCGCTCCGGTCCTTGGGATTCCTAACTACAGCCTTCCCTTCAGGCTATATGTCATCAAGGTCACGCTACTGGAGTTCTTACCCAAACTCACCAAACACCTCACTGCACAACGCCACCTCCGGCTGCAGTGTAGTCTGTCCCTGCCAGATAATGTCACCATTCAGAAATGTCACATACTTAACCCTGCTACACTCCTTCCTCTTCCAAGGGGGGAGTATACTAGAGATTCAGGAGATGCTTCTGAAGATTTTATTGATCTGCATGCTGAAGAAGATCTTCAGGAGGAAGAATTTTGGACCTCAAATGACTCTCTTTGCCAGGAACAGGATCATGATTGCATCACAATGATGGAAGCTGAAGTAGGGACACCACCATCGGTCCAAGACACTCCTCTGACAAACCCTTCTTTGTGGACGGCTCAAGGTACGTCGATGACAAAGGGAAATCCCATACAGGCATGGTAGTCACTAGTGAGCATGAAGTGCTGTGTGCAAAACAATTGCGCCCAGACCAGTCAGCACAGGAGGCTGAACTCATTGCCCTCACCGAAGCCTTCCCTTATGGCAAAAGATTCCACCGCTAATATCTACATGGATTCCAGATATGCCTTTGGAGTGGTTCATGACTTTGGACTAATATGGAAGGCATGGGATTAGATCACAGCCGCAGGAACCCCAATCAAAAATGCCTCAGCAGTAGCGGCTCTAATGGCAGCAGTACTCCTGCCCACGCAAGTGGCAGTGATCAAGGTAAAGGCCCATACACATACCTGAGGCCAGAGGAAATGCCCTAGCTGATCAAACCGCGAAGAGAGCAGCAATGGAAGAGGAAGGATCCCAGACAGAACAGATGCTGACAGTACAAGAAGATCTGGAGCAAGAGGAAGTCACATGGGACCTACTGAAACAAATGTAGAAACAGGCCACTCCCAGGGAAAAGGAAACCTGGTTGAAAGAGTCAGCCCTCGAAGACTAATCCGGACTCAGGGAAAGAGAGTATGCCTACCCAGAACTCTCTATACCCTAATAGCCTCAATAGCTCAAGGACCCACCCACCAATCCAAAACCATCATGAAAGAGCTAATTGATAAAATATGGGTGGCCCCAGGGATCACCCCCGTCCTGGTGAGACATACTCAAGCGTGCCCCATCTGCGCAGAGTGTAATCCAGGTAGAACCGAGCCCAAAGGCCTTATATCTTTTTCAGAGGATACAAATCGACCATATCCAGATACCAATGTGCCAAGGGTTTCAATATGTGCTGGTAGTGATAGACTTGTTTTCTGGGTGGCCAGAAGCCTACCCCGTCCGAAATCAGACAGCAACTACTACTGCTAAAAAACTGATGCAGGAGCTTGTCTGTAGGTTCGGAGTACCTGAGGTCATTGATAGTGTTCAGGGCGCAGCATTCACTGCCAGATTAGCCCAAGAAGTCTGGGAAATGGTAGGGTCGCACCTGGCGTATAACACCCCCTACAGGCCCCAAAGCAGCGGCAAAGTTGAAATATTGAACGGGGTGTTGAAGTAAAAAATGTTGAAGATGACCAGGGAGACAGGGCTCAATTGGGTTCAGTGCTTGCCTATAGCACTCTTTTAAGTTAGGCACACACCAAGGCCTCCACACAAACTGACACCATACAAGATCCTATTTGGGACAGGGCCAAGGATGGGACAGTATTTCCTGCAAAAGTTGCAAATGCATTATGAATATGTTGCCAAATATGTGATAGCTCTGAGTAAACAATTGTCTAACATACATGCACAAGTTTTCTCTTCCATTCCAGATCCTAACTCCCTAGAAGGAAGCCACACTCTGAAACCCGGAGAGTGGGTGGTGGTCAAAAAGCATATCAGAAGCACCCTCGAACCACGATATGAGGGACCTTACCAGGTGCTGCTGACCACCCCAACTTCTGTAAAACTCGAGGGGAGACCTAACTGGATCCACGCATCACATTGCAAAAGAATACGAGTGCCAGCTCCAGATATCAAGGGAAACACCGCTGAATCTGCATGATGCCTGTTGCAAGTTATCGCTCTGCTACTTTTTGTCTACACCTACACGGTCACATATACACAGAATCTTCCAAAGACAGGAGGACAAGTGGCCATCACCCAACAAAAATAGAAGGATGGCTACATATTGACCACTTTCTGGTTTAATTCCTCCAGCACTCACGTGGCTACCTTCAAATTCGATTACTGCAGTCTAGTATTGTGCCCAATGCCAGTATGGCAATGTAGCATATACCAAACGGGCAGCCATAGATCTACATACATCTGTGTCACTGATAACTAGTATGGGGAACAGTGTAACTCATGGGGAGCAGTTAGGTGGAACACGGGTGACCCATGGGGATACAGACCTCAGAGTGCCCGAGACAAAAAAGACAAAATAGGTAAATCCTTGCTTACCCGCATGACGCTGTTTAAGAGTGGAAGATGCCACCCAAGTGGACAAACAGGCTCCAACATGCCACTTACCCTCACAATAGAAAACCCCAGCCCCAATGAGGCAGGGACATACCTTATAGGCACCTGGATGGGGGCAACTGCTGGGGACATGGGCATGTTCCACCTCAAAGACCTACATAATCTCACAAAGATAGAGAAGGGTCCATCCAAACCCTACACTACCTCCCTTAGGCAGATGACAGTAATAGCAGACCCCACCTTTGAAGATACTATGGCCGCCAATACAGGATTTTCTGACACTAACCTGTGGTTAGAATGGATGAAATACAATGCTGACACACACAATAAGACGAACTGTTACATATGCAAGGGGGGGGGGGGCACGCCCACACCTAGGCACAGTGCCCTTGCATCTGCCTCCTGAGACTGAAAGCTGCTTCCTCAGCCTATACACCAACACTAGTGTGAATGACTCTGCCTGTGAAAAGTGGAAGAGAAAATACCCCCTGGTAGTAAAAAACCCCAAACCAGGTGAAGGCATAACCATATATCCCGGTAACTACACCTGTTACTTTAACCGTGGCAGTCAGAAATTCTTGGGCAACTTCACAAAGGGGTACTGCTTATCCTACAGCAACCTGTCCACTGAAACACATAATCAGAGGGTATCTTTGGGGGACATCTATTGGATCTGTGGAGACGGAAAAATAAGAACTAGGTTAGAAGGCAATTGGTCCAGTGAATGCGCCCTAGCAAAAGCCATAATGCCCCTTCACATACTAGAAGATGACCCCACCGTTAGAGGGTATACTCAAAAAACCTATTTAGGGAGGTCAAAAAGGGAGGCCTCCCCACAGGGGAGCTTTGACCCACATGTGTATAGACGCAATAGGAGTCCCAAGGGGGGTCCCCAACGAGTTTAAGGCCAGAGATCAGGTGGCAGCTGGATTTGAATCCCTACTCCCAATAGTGACAATCAACAAGAACGTCAACTGGATAAACTACATATATTATAATCAGCAAAGATTTGTAAACTACACCTGTGATGCCCTAAAAGGAATTGCAGAACAGTTAGAGGCTACTTCAGATGTGGCCTTTCAGAACAGGATGGCCCTTGATATGATCCTAGCTGAGACTGGGGGAGTTTGTAAAATGATTGGGGAAACTTGCTGCACCTACATCCCAGATAACACTGGCCCCAAAGGGAAGGTAACTGAAGCAATAACCTCTCAGAGGAATTAAAACGCAACTCAGGGATAACAGACCCATGGGATGAGTACTTTGGAAGGTTCAAAAACTGGAAATCCTTCCTCACCCAGATAGGTATGGTGATAGTCTTGATGCTAGTATTAATGTCAGTAGTGTTATGTTGCATTGTACCCTGTGTCTGAAAAATATGTGAAAATATTGTGACCTCAACTACTGAACAGCCTATCATGCTGCTATATGGTGAAGAAGAAATGGAAACCAAAAAATTCAACACAGTTCCCCCACCAATTACGATGTCGTACCGAGATAGGGAAAGATGAATCCCAGGGTACTATCATAAGTCCGATTAACCGGGAGTCTGACCAAAAGGGGTAGGTTGTCGCCACTGTGGGTGAAGAGGATTGCGAATGGTATTCCCAAGGGTTCACTAGGCAGGGAAAGTTCTACAATCAAGAATCCAAGGGGGGACTGTTGTGGAATATAATTGACACTTGCTTGTCACTTACAAAATGGTGTCTGTCCGAGAGACAACCCCCAGTATGCATTCTATGATTGAAACTATTTGCAGCTAAGACTTGAAATGGTCAGGAATTCCTCTGAGTCTAGCAAATAGCATTTATTAAGTAGAGAAAGTTACTACAAGGCACTTACTAATGTATTGTGAATGTCCAAATTCCCTCCTTTGCTGGCCGGATTCATTTTTTCTTCACATTATACACTACTCGAATCCAGTGGTTACAACCACCCTGCAATCTAGCAGTGGTGGTCGTGCTTGCACACTATAGGAAAATGCTCCAGCCTATTGCACTAACAAATCCTCCTGAATTATTTTAAAGCAGTGTATAAGTCCATATGTCCCCCAGTGTGTGGTGGAGGAAAGCTTTGCTTTAGTGGGCCCCAAATAAATGGAGTACTCCGTACTTCTGGAACCCTTAATCTGGCCCTACCTCCATATGAAATGGCATTTGCCGGCTCCATCCTGATCCGGAAACCATTCTTCTACTGAACATCTTATGTCCCGCACTCTCCTTTGATATACTTTCAAGTGTGAAAAAATATCATGTAAAACAGGCGGCTGGTCAATGATTCTGCTCCACTCAAATGAGTTCAAAACTTAGTGGAGGACTAAGGAGCATACTGAACCAATGAGGATATGGAGTAATTTGAAACATAGCTTTTACTAGTTCCAAAAATAAAATAAATGAGGCTCAAACGATTAACCATAAATTGGTAATAAGGAAAAAATGTAAATCTTACCATCCTGGATCTTTCTGTCCGTAAATAATAATATCTTGGCGGGACGCTGTGATTGTTACATAGGGACAATAAGTATCTTACCCTTAAAAAACACTGTGTAAGTAGGGAAGGGGCTATATGTCCCTGCCTCACAAACACAGAGCACCCGCCCCATGGGAATAAAGTGAGGGCTTTTTAGGGATACGGCCACTGAAGGGACAGATTCCGGACGAGGTCACCCCTATCGGAGCGGGTGCTCTGTGTTTGTGACGCAAGATTTGCAGGATAATTACTACCCCTTTGGACTTGGAAAGAAAGAATCAGCAACACACGCCAGAGGTGGTAAGAATTTATTTTTTTTCCTTATCACCAATTTATGGTTAATCGTTTGAGCCTCATTTATTTTATTTTTGGAACTAATAAAAGATATGTTTTAAATTACTCCATATCCTCATTGGTTCAGTATATTGTATGGTTTTGAGGAGATTTTGCTGTTGTAATACTTACCAGCTTGAGTGATAACATGAAGACTAAGGAGCAGCATAGCACTGGCAGGGCCGGATTTGCATTAAAAAATCAACTCTGGCACAAAAAAAAACAAAAAAAAAACACCAGCCCTTGTCCCCCTCCCCCAAGATATAGTGTAAAAATAAATGCCTACAACCTCAATCTCTGGCTTTATATTAGGAGTAATTTGGATAGGAGAGCGTCAGGGGTGGATTGACCATAGACCTTACAGGGAAATTTCCTGGTGGACCGATGCCCAGAGGGCCAGCCATTGGAAGTTTTTGGGGATGCATTTTGTGCTTCTGGCAGTATTTTGTGATGGACTGTGGTATTTGGCTCTGTTGGGGTGATGGTCCTGCCTATTAACTAGTGAGGAGCCTGAGGACCAATCAGATTCAAGCATATGTGATGATATCACAGAAGCTAGTGACATCACCAAGTTCTGAGTCTAGGAAAACCACTGGCTGACTTTACCTTGGCCAAATTAACTGTGAATACACAGAGAGACAGATTGGCTTTTGCTTTTGCTGAGCAAATCTTTTCTTTGCATCATGGAGATCAAGGGTTTGGCATTCTTGCCTATCTTCTTGTCCATATGGATGCTATTAGGTCTCTGTTCCACGACCACCATTACTGTCATCTTAGGCCATTCAAAATATCCATACATCAGGTAAGAGGGGACGGGGGCCAGATTCCTGACTGTGTAGTATAATTATTAGTATTACTGCGGTTTCATTCCTGGGAGGGTATTATTACATTAGAATTACTATTAGTGGATTATTAATAAGCTCCATCTTATTGTTCATGTGGGAAATATCACAATGACTATAAGTCTATAGAACATCAATGTGTCCACTATAAATGTCATAATAATAATAATGGTGGTGATGATAGTAATAATTATTCATTTCTTAACAAGTTTTACCCAGTTCCTCTGCTTCTCCGCAGGGACTATATCACTGGGTGTACTGGGGAAGTAATAGATATATAGCAGGGCAGGTAAAAGTGCATAAATTCTCCTCTGCTCTTGATGAGACATTTCCGACTCATGTCCTAGTAACTTCCAATATTTTGCTTTATTTCACAGTAACACGGGAGAAGAGTTCCCCGAATCGGTGGTCTTCACAGTCGTCTTCATGGTTATATCCATTGTAGGTAAGTGGATGCAGCTTCCTATAGGGAGACTACATGATGAAGATCTCAGTGACTCCAGATCTATGATCACTATCCAGCACTGAGCGGTGGCCATCACTAGAGATTGTAATCATCATTGACTCCTCAAGGTTATTGCAAGTGTTTATAGAAATGACCTATGGAAATCTCTGACTGATAACATGTATTGTCTATTTCAGGAGCTGGCATCGCTTCCGTCAAATACAGGTTCATGATCATTCATTCTGAGCCATCAGAGAAGCGACATATCATCGGC
This sequence comes from Bufo bufo, assembly GCF_905171765.1. Lineage (NCBI taxonomy): Eukaryota > Metazoa > Chordata > Amphibia > Anura > Bufonidae > Bufo > Bufo bufo. Next base: position 20,675 of record NW_024401256.1, read on the forward strand.
CAGAGAATCCTCTATGCCATGGGATGGCTTGCGTGTATTGGGACAGCCTTGACCGGCGCATTTTCGGTTAGTCAGATTTTATATAAAGTATAAATACACAGAGGAATCAGAACAATTACATGTAGAGGGGTCAATGCTTGGGCCCGGTGTTACATATATACTGGGCTGGGGCCCCATTTAGTGTTTGTTCCATAGAAAACATAGGGGCGGAATTTCTATTTGAAAATGTGCATTTTGCACCAAAAAACTGGTGTCCATGTGTAGCATCACATTTGCCAAGTGTTTTACACACTTTGCTAAGCTTTTATGCCTTTTCCGAAAAGGAGGAGTGTCGCCTAAAGGAAAGGGGTGCGGCCTAAATGCATCTTCATGTGCGACAAAACGCACCAAAATCTTGACAATTTTTTTGTTGTAAAACTATAAAGTATAAGATACATTTCTGTCCTGAATCTGGGTCCATACACCAGAATAGTAAATTTGTCTAATAACAAGACTGTAATTCGTATTCTTAGTGTAAATTGTGACACTATTAGTAAATCTCCCCCATAGTGTCTGATGCTCAGTGGCATAGTGCCGAATGAAGCATACATTACCATGATACCCCCTGGTAACTATCCTTAGGTATTACTGCCCCTGTGTAATTGCACTCCACCTGCGGACTCTGCTCTTCTGCATTCTCAGATCTCCATAACGAGCTCATTGTGACATTTATATCTCTCTCTACATTCTAGTTGAAGACCAATCCCCTCGTCCACAGGATCAGCGCAGGAGTGGCATTTTTCAGTTTTGCCATTTACAACCTGTGTCAATCTGTATGCCTGTACAAGAGATCCCTCAGCAGTCGTTGCATGTGCCACATTAGACTGGCATCAACCTTGGTGACCATTGTGGCACTGCTAATCTGTATCCTTTTATAGCCGGCTGGTACAATTATTTGTGTAGATATATTTGCATTTTAAGTTATTAAGAAATACAAGTTACATTTTAATAACATTTTGGTTTGTCCTAAGCGGGAGTTTTTTGGCGTTTTGGCCTTAGTATATCTATATTGATTTCCCTAAGACCTTCCAAGTGGATAACAATATACGTCTTAATGTTGTGTGCTGGATACACTGGTGATTATCTGCTTCCAGTGACTTCATTGCAGCATAGATGAGACATGACAATATAGAAAACACAATATTAATAGACTTCTGTTACTTCTCCTTAACATCTCCTTCCAGTTGCTGTAGGTTTGGGCAGCTTCTTCCTTCTATGTACCACTGATAGCTGTAAAGAGGTGAGTTTATGTCTCTATTTGCCATCTTAAGTAACCACATGTGTCCTATGTAATAGTGATATAGAAACTCTTGGTGGATATGTGATCCTCCCACCCAACTCCATACCAGAACCACTGGTGAGTACTGCTGGGCACTAATATCTTCTATTCCATCCCTCTCTCTTCTGCAGATCTTCTCTATAACAGGCCTGGTGGGTGAGTGGACGGGATTCTTCGGCTTGACAGTTTACCCTGTCATGAATTATACAGATTTCCAGGTGAGTAGTTTATACATGAAGGTCTCATGCACCCAGTAAGCTTTTTAATGATAATATATTGAAGAAAGCCATTTCATGATAAATGACCCTTTTCTTTTATTCTCACTGTTTGTCATTAGAGTTGTCCCGAGAAGGCATCTCCATCGTTCTGAGGAAAAAGACCCAGGACCCTGAAAACCCCCAATAAAATCTAAGGTTAAGAACCAGGGGCGGAGTGCCAGGAAGACAACTAAAACCATCTGGACATTGCTGGATTTAATACCGAACATGGCATTTACCGGACTTTCCGCAGTTAGATATATATTTTATCTGCTGCATCAAGAGACAGATTCCAGGCTTGGTCTCTGTTCTCACCACTGGACATGGCATTTACCGGACTTTCCGCAGTCAGATATATATTTTATCTGCTGCATCAAGAGACAGATTCCAGGCTTGGTCTCTGTTCTCACCATTGGACATGGCAATTACCGGACTTTCCGCAGTTAGATATATATTATATCTGCTGCATCAAGAGACAGATTCCAGGCTTGGTCTCTGTTCTCGCTACTGGATATGACACTTACCGGACTTTCCGCAGTCAGATGTATATTTAATCTGCTGCATCAAGAGACAGATTCCGGGCTCGGTCTCTGTTCTCAATTCTGGACATGGCATTTACCTGATTGTCCAGAGCTACTTCACATAAAATGTTGACTTTTTACCCCTTTGCCCAGGGGAGGGGCAGTCCTTCAGCCATGGCTCCCTAGAGGTTTCCTCCACTGGGGGTTTTTCCTCTCCTGAGTGTTGAAGGACGACTCTTTGTGAGTTAGGGGTTTTCCATCAACAGGGCCATTTCAAAATTTCTGCCCTTTTAATAAATAAAAGTCACCAGATGAGGTAGCAAACAATGTGTCCGTGTCTCTTTATCATTCATTGTAGGCAACTTATTATAACTAATATTAGATAATAGAGGATGGGAAACTTCTTGGTGGTGACCAGACCAATCTCTGGAAGTGACATAAATAGTGTGGTAATGGCAAGGATAGATTTTTCTATATAAGTAAACAGCATGTAAGCAGTGGTTGTCATTTTATGGGCATTATAAATGACATCTTTTTGGAAAAAATATAAAGAGATATCAAAAATACCCAGATTTTACACTTCTGATCTGTCAGAAGAACTGAAAAATGAAAAACACAACAGATTCTGTCTTTGGAGCATCCATAAGGTCTCTATCACACGGTCAGTATTTTGCATCAGGATTTGCTCATGATTTGGAAGCTAAAAGCAGGAGTGGGTACAAAACACAGAAGACATGCAAATATTCCAATCACAAGTCATCTCTGTTTTGGACCCACTCCTGTTTTCAATTGGCCTTAGCAATACTGATCAATTACTGACCAAATGCTGGAAAAATAAACAGTGACGTCAACACAAACTTACTGCTGACATTCTCTCCACTCTGTCATGGGGGCCATACTTGTATCAGCGTGTAACAGAACTGGTTCTCTAGCAATCTATATGGAATCAGCAGACGGTGTAAAAAGATAGGGCTCTTTCACCCTATAGTAGAATCTTGGGCCACTGTAGGTTAAGTCCTTGACATGTAAGGCTGATTCTAAGTGTGAACTGATTCTAAGTGTGACGCCTGTCAACGGCCTGTCATACGAATGCACAATAATTGTTTCACTACCACAGCGGACTAGCTATGAATGTTTCTGCAATGCACAGTGATGTACACCCATATACACGCACCCTGCAGCCGGCAAATAGCTGATTTTTAACGCGCTTCATCACTAATTAATTCTAATTGAATTTGTTGGAAAAATTCAAGGAAGCGTCCGAATCAAATTTTTGAAAACTTCACTCATCTCTAGTAAAAACATATACATGGATAATTTAATATGACCTATTCTAAGGGAGCATTCACACGACCGTATCCATTTTGCAGACCTCAAATTGTAGATCCGCAAAACATGAATACCAGCCTTGTGCATTCCGCATTTGTGGATCAGCACGTCTTGCCCTTTGTTGGAAATGCTTATTCTTGTCTGCTAAACGGATAAGAATAGGACATGCTCTATTTTTATTTAATTTTTTTACAGGGCCCACTGTAATGAATGGGTCCCCATCTGATCCGCAAAAAATGCTGATCTGATGTGGACCGAAAATACGGTCGTGTGAATGCTCTTTCAGTGTTTCAATGGAGCCTCATGGTTACTTCTGCTGTTTGCAATATCTCTTTTGTTAAGCTTTACTTTTTGCATATTTTTGCTCTGTGACAGCATATGTGCTTTATTCTTGCGTGTGACATCACAGTTCATATACTTTGTGCCGCATTTTTTGTATTGGCACACATAAGAGGATATTTTTGTACTGTAATGGGATTGAGCTGCAAAAAGGCCATGTGACCAATGGATATGATATCAAAAGAGGAGGACGAGGCTGAGATTCTGGAAGTAAGACTCCTACAGATCACATATTGATGACTTTAAAGCTATTTTTAATTTTGGTGCTGTATTTCTGTAGTGAGCTTGGTTCTGGCCCTGTATTTGACTTATAGGCTTAATTCTGGTGCTGCATTTATGTAGTGAACTTGGTTATGGTGTAGTATTTGTGTTATGAGCTTTGTTCTAGTGCTGTATCTACATTCTGTGCTTAGTTTCAGCATTGTAATTATGTAGTTCTAGCACTGCATTTGTGCAGGGCTGTGGAGTCGGTAGATAAATGCTCTGACTCCAACTCCGACTCCTCAGTTTTTGGTACTTCCGACTCAGATTCCCAGACGACTCTGTATTTAATATGCGAATGTATTTTATACATTCCTTGAAGGAAAGAAAGGCAACATACATGTCATTACCACAGAACTACTGGCTAGGAAGCTGCTGCCTTCTCCTTTGTGCTGATCTTCTGCTGAAGATCGGGCTGTGGGGGTATCCAGGACGGGGCAGGGGAAGGGGCATTTATTGTAAAACATGTTTTCCCTAGTAGAATCCCATAGTCATGTTTAAAGTTTAAGCTAACAATCTGAGTTTACAAGGTTTTATAGCCTTAGCTGAATGACAGCAGTTTTTCAAATGGTTTACAGCTTCAGTCTGAACTATTGACTATCCATTCCCTTCACTTATACAAGTGTCTAGTCCTGCAAAAAACATATTTACTTAACCAGTTATCAGTGAGAGGCTAGGTTAACCATGGGCGTTGCGTTCCCTGTAACAGCGGAACACAACACAATGCAAAGTATAAGTATTGCCGCTCCTTAACTGTGCGTTGCGTGCCATATAGTGAAGCATATGAAAAGCATGCTTCTTCATGGTCACTTAACGTGTTCGTTTTGTGGTAACGTGACGCACTGCATGCATTGGCCTTTATTCTTACAGTAGAGAGGTACCGTATTTTTCACAAAAGTGGGGGGAAAATAGCAGTGCGTTTTATGAGGCGATTGCTGCGACCGTCCGGTCAATAGGCTGAGAGGGAGGAGGGGCTGGGGGCCGGCATCTGTTTCTGTAATGGCAGCGGGGCCCGGTGCAGTCACTGTATTCTACTACACCGGGCCCCGCTCACTGTAGTATACAGTAATCATATCTAACTTGTGGGTATTGTTAAAGTATTCCAATCATCTTAAATCTAGCGCTGTACTACTTACTACTAACTTCTTGGCAGTCAGGTGGCTGGGTGGGTGCTCGTAGCGTAGCTCACTTTATTAATAAAGCAGGCACCGGGCCTCGCTGCCATTACAGAAACAGATGCCGACCCCATTCACTACACAGGGACACTGTTATGGGGGGGGGGGATCTGTGGATGACACAAGATAAGACGCTATATATGTGTCATCCACAGATGCCCCCACAATGATCCCCCATAACAGTGCCATCCACAGACCACCATTAGTTCAAAACCCACCAAAAGCACACGTTTTGGTTCAAAATATTTTTTTTCTTATTTTCCTCCTCAAAAACCTAGGTGCGTCTTATAGGGCGAAAAATACCGTAATTAATTATAACTTTTTGTGAATTGGGACATTTAAACTTGCTTTTTTTATTTTTTTATTCCAATTTAAATCTAGTAGGAGTCGGAGTATTTTTTGCCGACTGACTCCAGGTACCCAATATTGCCTCCGACTCCTCGACTCCACAGCCCTGCATTTGTGTGCTAAATATGCATCTGATGCTGTACTTTGATCTGATACTATCTATCCACATCTGCGTTGTCGGGTCCTCTGTCACAGATTCTGTCAAAAAGACCAGTCAAAAAAGTCCTGCATGCTGGATTTTTTTTGTGTCTGGTAAAGAAGCAGCATCCAGAGCAGACCCAGTTATAGTTAATGGCGCTTGCTTTGTTCTTTTACTTTAAGATTTGTGCTCAATTTAGCACTTCCATTATATTTGTTCTTCTGCTCCGGTGAAAGCAGAAGACCAGAGTGTGATAACGCTCTTGTGAACCCAACCTAACAGCAATAGTGCTGTGCCCTCTGTATATCTTTTACCCTTCTCTCAGTGCTTAGTTAACGCCCTGCCCATTTATATAATGAGGGGAAGGTACAAAAGACGCCAGACCGAGCAAAAATGCACTAAAAAATGTCAAGATTTTGGTATCATGGTGCTATAGTACTAGCATATTATGTATATAGGTAAAAAACTATTTTTATGAAAAAAACTTTTTAAACAGTTGAAATAAAAGTTGAAAATTAAAATAAAATAAGGTCCCTGCTGTGGTTTACACGGAAGGTTGAAGGCAAAGGTTAAAAACAAGGAATAGAATGGATGAGAAAACATCCAGTGAGGCACTTACTTCACTGGGGGGTCGTCAACAGGATAAGCATAAAACACCTGTGACGATTCCCCCCTGGCCAGGATCGTGTGTAGAGTCTCAGTGAATGATGGCAGCAGGCAGTGTGCTTCTGATCAAATCACCTTTAATGGAAAATATGTGGCTCAACGCGTTTCGGGGATCAAGATTTCTCCTTCATCATGAGCAAGTGGCTATCTGTCACAGATTCTGTCAAAAAGACCAGACAAAAAAGTCCTGCATGCTGGATTTTTTTGTGTCTGGTAAAGAAGCAGCATCCAGAGCAGACCCAGTTATAGTTAATGGCGCTTGCTTCGTTCTTTTACTTTAAGATTTGTGCTCAATTTAGCACTTCCATTATATTTGTTCTTCTGCTCCGGTGAAAGCAGAAGACCAGAGTGTGATAACGCTCTTGTGAACCCAACCTAACAGCAATAGTGCTGTGCCCTCTGTATATCTTTTACCCTTCTCTCAGTGCTTAGTTAACGCCCTGCCCATTTATATAATGGACATGTAGGTCTGTAATTAAGTTATACGTTTAGTGAGTAGGTATGTATAGAGAAGAGTTGGCAACTCTCCTGAAACATACAGGAGGCTCCCAAAAAGGGAAGACCTCCTGAATTCCCAGAGGGGTTTGTAAATCCCCTCACAGGGCATGAAGGACACATCATGAAAGGGGTGGGGGCATACATGGAAGGTGGTGGAGTCTTAGGAAAAGGAGTGTGTCCACAATTTTCAAAAATTTCAGGGTGCAACCACTTATTTGTAGCAGCTCCCGTCCCAGCCACCTCATATCTGCACTGCATGGTTGTGTAGGTTGTTGGATATTGCTCAGCATCCTAGTCTTCTAGACCACCCCACAACACCAAGGCCTACAGATGCATATACCCTGCGCAAAGTGTGAACACAGCCTTAGCACAGCAAGGTTAAAGAAACTATCTGTATTGGAATCTGTGAAACAATGATTGTTCTTATACCTGCAGTTACAGTTTAGTATGGACGCAGTTTCCTTATAAAATTAGCTGATCGCCGCTGGTCTGGCTTCTCTCACCTCAGGCAGGGGCAGCTGTGGCCAAGCAACATTACATGCTCGTTTTTTATTCAAATCAATGCCTGTTCATATGGGCCCACCAGGAAAGGAGTTCTATGAAGTCCCTATGAAGTAGTAGGACATATGGACAAGGGTTGTTCTGGACATTTATAGCGTATCAACAGCATATGGCAATTATGTCCAATAGGTGCACCTCCCACCTCTTGTACCCACTACCCTCTCAAGAATGGGGCTCCACCATGAATGGAGAGTACACCCCACAGCTTTTTCCATTCACTGCTATGGGACTACTGAATATAGCTGAGCCCTTGCAGCTCAATTCATGGAAGACTTGTATTTTTGAGACAGATGTCGGTCCAACCTTTTTGGCACCCACATCTAAGGAATATTTATGGCATATCTTGTCGCCATACCACAAATGGTCAGATGGGACAACCTCTTTACAAGCATATACATACATTACAATGTAAGTATAACAGAATATCTGCAGTTTTATCAAGCTAGATAAACGTATGATAAGGATAATATAAAAGTGACAAAAACAAAACAAAACATGGGATAAGGACAAAAAATAAATAAAATTGAGAACCACAATTGAATTTTTTTTAATATAATTTTAAAAACCATTTGCTGCAGAGACGATAATACAGAATGATATTTTTTTCAACTGCAGTCATGCTCACGGATCAGTCCGGCCCTTTGCTGCCATAACATAAAATATGAAATAACAATAATAATAATAATAATAAATGACACAAGGGTGCAACATCCAAACTGTGCCCCATATTTCACTGTTAATTGCTCTTCAAAGTGTACTTTGTGGGACCCTGGAGAAATCCTCAGGGAAGTCAACACTGTATGGTTAAGAAGACTGAAAGACCTAGACCAGTCTGAGTCCTATCATAACTCGGAGTGAGTGAAGTCAGTCCGTGGAGGTTCACTAGGTTTCATGAAGATACCTTCCATCACTTTCCAGTAGTTATGTGGACCTGCGTAGGTCATGCCATGCACTTCTCTCTGTCCATTTATAGGACGCCCATATTGTTCTCCTGTGACAGACAGCAGTACGTTTGTAGACGCGTGCTTGAACCTCACTTCTTCATTGCGCTGCCAGAATTCCCCATTGCAGAGTACAGTCCAGTCATCTAAGATATCTCCTTCTCCATCGTCTCCAAATGCACTGACCTCCTGCCAATAAACAAGGGAGAAATAGGTCAGGGATTACAATAAAGGAGTTTTCCCACTGACAATACATATCCCCTTATCCACAAGTGTCTGGTCCCTGAACGGAGGTCCAAAAGTGCCCCATGAGAATGGAGCAGTGGTTTGCATGTATGACCACCACACCATCAACAGTCCCGTAGAAGTGAATAGAATAACTGCTGTGGTCACGTGCTGGGTGCTTGAAAACAAAAGGACCACCAAAGTGTCGGTGATTGATATCCAGGAAGAGGTGAGTGTGTTTCTTTTTCTGCTCGATAACATTTATAGCTGATTTATTTTTATTTTTTTATGACCACATTAAAGTGGTTGTCCACAGCTGAAGAAATATTAGAAGTGATAAAGAACCTCCCTAATCGCAAGTCACCTGGTCCTGATGGTCTGCCATACCTTTACTACAAGACATACGTAGACACCCTCCCTCCGTACATGGTCAAGATATTTAATTCTTTCCTGGAGGGCTCTCCTATACCAGAGACAATGCTTCAATCCTTCATCACCCTTATTCCAAAACCTGAGAAGGATCATATGGATTGCTCCAACTATCGTCCTATAGCCCTCCTTAATTCAGACTTAAAGATATTTGCGAAACTTCTGGCGAACAGGCTTGCTAGCCTGCTCCCGAGCTTGATCCATAAAGATCAAGTCGGCTTTGTATTAAATCACCAAGGGGGCGATAACACGAGAAGGGCTATAGATTTGATAGACATCATTAACAGACGGAAACAGCAGGCGTTAATATTGGGCCTGGATGCAGAAAAGGCCTTTGACCGCCTAAGCTGGCCTTTTTTGTTTTTTACATTGCGGTGTTTTGGTATAGGGGGGCCTTTTATGAATGCCATTTGTGCTCTTTATACCCGCCCAACGGCCTTTGTAAAAACGACACATGCCCAGTCCAACATGATAACTATTCGGAACGGAACTCGACAGGGTTGCCTGCTATCCCCCCTACTCTTCGTACTCTGCATAGAGCCTTTAGCAGCATTAATACGGGCCCACCCTGATATTCAAGGAGTAGAGGTCAATAAGGTGACCTTTAAATTATCACTCTTCGCTGACGATATACTTCTTGCCTGTCACGGCTGAGGATGGGGAAAATCCTCAGCCGTGCGATGTCAGATGATGATGTTGTGGCTGCTCGGCCAGGACAACAGGATTAGGGAGCAGGTCACCTCCTGAAGCGTCCCTAACGCTGACCCTGTCTCCTACCTGCATGGGCCGACCTTGATGGTAGGAGGACCAATGCGCAGGAACCTCGGATCCCTAACTCACCCTCCGACCGGTCCCTGGGCTAGGAGTCAAGGTAAGATGGCCTGTTCCTACTGGACACGGAGGAACAGGGGTCTCACTGGCCAAGCTGCAGGGAAAAGGGGAACACAAACAGTCTTACGGATATGGCAGGTGAACTATCCGAGTTCGACCTACCTGCCACAGCCTTGCTGACTGGATCCCTGTGCAAACAGGAATCCAGATCCATAAGCTGCACTAAACAACATAAGGAAAATCCCAACAGACATCACATAGACATCACACATAAAGATGAACATAACCTAAATGTGACATTATATTTTGTGAACCACAAGGGTGGCTCTCACTGGCAGTTGGTAAACACAGGAGGCTGCTCCAGCTAAGCATGTCTGGAGCAACCTACTGAGCCATGCCAAACACCAAGGCTATATAGGCCTAAGAGGCCACACCCAACAGTCAGACACACCCAGTGACATCACACACACTGGGAAGGGAGTTAACCCTTCCAGCACCACAGGAAAGGGAAAACACCAACTTAAAGGGGAAGTGTCAAAACGAAAGTCACACTGTGGCTGTTGCCGCAAGCAACGACATGGGTGGCTACCATGTCCTGGGAGTCAGCCCGAAGGCCGGGACACTGCCACCACATGTACACACTATACAAAACGTTGCTGCGAGCAGCCACAGTGAAGGGAAAGGTCTCAGTGCACACGTAACATAAACAGTGCACACCATACATACATACACACACACCTAACAAAGCGGTAGCTAGGTGTAACCGCATGAAGATGCCGCAAGCTGCCTAGCACCAGCTCAGGCTGCTATCTGCAACAATCTGCAAACACTTGTTGCCCGCGGCAACCACAAGTGAGGCCACACACAAGCAGCCCTCACCTGTGGTTGAACAACCAAAAACAAACCGCAGGCAACCGCATGCGGTTAAGGAGTCACGGTCATGGCCATGGCCATGGCCGTGACATTGCCTTGACAAACCTACATACCTCGTTACCAAACCTATTCCAGACGTTAAGGGAATATGGCAGACTATCTGGCTATAAGATTAATACATCTAAAACAGAGGCTTTATCTATTAATATTCCACCAGATATATTGAGTACTCTGCAAAGCAGTTTCCATTTCAAGTGGAATGATACTACCCTTAAATATTTGGGAGTGAAATTAACAAAAACATATAATACTCTCTATGCCCATAATTTTTTACCCATTTTTCGGGAACTTAATTCGCTCATGACTAAGTTGATGCCCCTGCCGATTTCTCTACTAGGGCGCATTGCAGCGGTCAAAATGACCATATTGCCCAAATTATTATATGTGATGGAAACTATTCCAGTTCCCATACCTAAGAAGGATTTGAGAGCCTTGCAGTCTTCCATCCTCAGGTTTGTCTGGCATGGCAAAAGACACAGAATTTCTTGCAGCACTCTTACCGCCCTCAAGTCGCAAGGTGGTCTTGGACTCCCTGATGTAACTACATACTACTGGGCGACACATCTACGTCGTATCCCCGCATGGTCTTCCCTCCTAGCATTCTCTAGATGGATGGAAATTGAGAAGCTATGGTTGGCCCCTACTCACCCTAATGCCCTCCTGTGGTCACCATTACCGGCCAACTGTATGGCCCACTTGTTGGGTCCTATGTCCCTAACATATAATATCTGGAAAAGTTGCAAACAGAAATTCCCATTGGTATCCGATAAATCTTCCATGACCTCGTTTTTATTTAATCCCTTATTCCCATTAGGGTTACAGCACACCTTTTTTAAGCCATGGTTTTCTAACAAACTATTTAGATTTGGAGAAAATGAACAGATGGCTCACTATGAACAATCACGCTAGGTGCTCTGGACAAAAAGAGTCACCCCTTGCTCTTATTAACCACTTAAGGACCACAGGTTTATACCCCCCTAAAGACCAGGCCCTTTTTTACAAATCGGCACTCCACAACTTTAGCGGTTTATTGCTCGGTCATGCAACTTACTACCCAAATGAATTTTACCTCCTTTTCTTCTCACTAATAGAGCTTTCATTTGGTGGTATTTCATTGCTGCTGACATTTTTACTTTTTTTGTTATTAATCAAAATTTAACGATTTTTTAGCAAAAAAATGACATTTTTCACTTTCAGTTGTAAAATTTTGCAAACAAAACGACATCCATATATAAATTTTGCTCTAAATTTATTGTTCTACATGTCTTTGATAAAAAAAAATGTTTGGGTAAAAAAAAATGGTTTGGGTAAAAGTTATAGCGTTTACAAACTATGGTACAAAAATGTGAATTTCCGCTTTTTGAAGCAGCTCTGACTTTCTGAGCACCTGTCATGTTTCCTGAGGTTCTACAATGTCCAGACAGTATAAACACCCCACAAATGACCCCATTTCGGAAAGTAGACACCCTAAGGTATTCGCTGATGGGCATAGTGAGTTCATAGAACTTTTTATTTTTTGTCACAAGTTAGCGGAAAATGATGATTTTTTTTTTTTTTTCTTACAAAGTCTCATATTCCACTAACTTGTGACAAAAAATAAAAACTTCCATGAACTCACTATGCCCATCAGCGAATACCTTGGGGTGTCTTCTTTCCAAAATGGGGTCACTTGTGGGGTAGTTATACTGCCCTGGCATTCTAGGGGCCCAAATGTGTGGTAAGGAGTTTGAAATCAAATTCTGTAATAAATGGCCGGTGAAATCCGAAAGGTGCTCTTTGGAATTTGGGCCCCTTTGCCCACCTAGGCTGCAAAAAAGTGTCACACATGTGGTATCTCCGTATTCAGGAGAAGTTGGGGAATGTGTTCTGGGGTGTCATTTTACATATACCCATGCTGGGTGAGATAAATATCTTGGTCAAATGCCAACTTTGTATAAAAAAAATGGGAAAAGTTGTCTTTTGCCAAGATATTTCTCTCACCCAGCATGGGTATATGTAAAATGACACCCCAAAACACATTCCCCAACTTCTCCTGAATACGGAGTTACCACATGTGTGACACTTTTTTGCAGCCTAGGTGGGCAAAGGGGCCCATATTCCAAAGAGCACCTTTCGGATTTCACTGGTCATTTTTTACAGAATTTGATTTCAAACTCCTTACCACACATTTGGGCCCCTAGAATGCCAGGGCAGTATAACTACCCCACAAGTGACCCCATTTTGGAAAGAAGACACCCCAAGGTATTCGCTGATGGGCATAGTGAGTTCATGGAAGTTTTTTATTTTTTGTCACAAGTTAGTGGAATATGAGACTTTGTAAGGGAAAAAAATAAAAATAAAAAAATCATCATTTTCCGCTAACTTGTGACAAAAAATATAAAAGTCTAGGAACTCGCCATGCCCCTCATGGAATACCTTGGGGTGTCTTCTTTCCAAAATGGGGTCACTTGTGGGGTAGTTATACTGCCCTGGCATTTTCCAGGGGCCCTAATGTGTGGTAAGTAGGTAAATGACCTGTGAAATCCTAAAGGTGCTCTTTGGAATGTGGGCCCCTTTGCCCACCTAGGCTGCAAAAAAGTGTCACACATGTGGTATTGCCGTATTCAGGAGAAGTTGGGCAATGTGTTTTGGGGTGTCTTTTTACATATACTCATGCTGGGTGAGAGAAATATCTCGGCAAAAGACAACTTTTCCCATTTTTTTATACAAAGTTGGCATTTGACCAAGATATTTATCTCACCCAGCATGGGTATATGTAAAATGACACCCCAAAACACATTGCCCAACTTCTCCTGAGTACGGCGATACCACATGTGTGACACTTTTTTGCAGCCTAGATGCGCAAAGGGGCCCACATTCATTTTATGAGGGCATTTTTAGATATTTGGATCCCAGACTTCTTCTCACGCTTTAGGACCCCTAGAATGCCAGGGCAGTATAAATACCCCACATGTGACCCCATTTTGGAAAGAAGACACCCCAAGGTATTCAATGAGGGGCATGGCGAGTTCATAGAAATTTTTTTTTTTTTGCACAAGTTAGCAGAAATTGATATATATTTTTTTTCTCACAAAGTCTCCCTTTCCGCTAACTTGGGACAAAAATTTCAATCTTTCATGGACTCAATATGCCCCTCACGGAATACCTTGGGGTGTCTTCTTTCCGAAATGGGGTCACATGTGGGGTATTTATACTGCCCTGGCATTCTAGGGGCCCTAAAGCGTGAGAAGAAGTCTGGAATATAAATGTCTAAAAATTTTTACGCATTTGGATTCCGTGAGGGGTATGGTGAGTTCATGTGAGATTTTCTTTTTTGACACAAGTTAGTGGAATATGAGACTTTGTAAGAAAAAAAAAATTAATTTCCGCTAACTTGGGCCAAAAAAATGTCTGAATGGAGCCTTACAGGGGGGTGATCAATGACAGGGGGGTGATCAATGACAGGGGGGTGATCAGGGAGTCTATATGGGGTTATCACCACAGTCATTGATCACCCCCCTGTAAGGCTCCATTCAGTTGTCCGTATGCGTTTTGCGGATCCGATCCATGTATCAGTGGATCCGTAAAAATCATGCGGACGTCTGAATGGAGCCTTACAGGGGGGTGATCAATGACAGGGGGGTGATCAATGACAGGGGGGTGATCACTGACAGGGGGGTGATCAATGACAGGGGGGTGATCAGGGAGTCTATATGGGGTGATCACCACAGTCATTGATCACGCCCCTGTAAGGCTCCATTCAGACGTCCGTATGCGTTTTGCGGATCCGATCCATCTATCAGTGGATCCGTAAAAATCATGCGGACATCTGAATGGAGCTTTACAGGGGGGTGATCAATGACAGGGGGGTAATCAATGACAGGGGGGTGATCAGGGAGTCTATATGGGGTGATCAGGGGTGATCAAGGGTGAATAAGGGGTTAATAAGTGACAGGGGGGGGTGTAGTGTAGTGGTGCTTGGTGCAACATATTACTGAGCTACCTGTGTCCTCTGGTGGTCGATCCAAACAAAGGGGACCACCAGAGGACCAGGTAGCAGGTATATTAGACGCTGTTATCAAAACAGCGTCTAATATACCTGTTAGGGGTTAAAAAAAATCACATCTCCAGCCTGCCAGCGAACGATCGCCGCTGGCAGGCTGGAGATCCACTCTCTTACCTTCCGTTCCTGTGAGCGCGCGCCTGTGTGCGCGCGTTCACAGGAAATTTCGGCTCACGCGAGATGACGCCAATCGGCGTTAGCGTAGCCTGGGGGAGCCGCAGAGATGACGCCTTTCGGCGTTAGCTTAGCGGCAAGTGGTTAAAGTAAATAGTGAATGGAAATTGGACCGGCACTCAAAACACCAAGAGAGATGTGGAACCAAACTTATTTATTCAAACACAATAAAATAAATCGAGTGTATATACTGGCATCAATAATACAGTTTTATCGATAGAATATCGATTATAAAAAAATTAGAATTTTTTATAATCGATATTCTATCGATAAAACTGTATTATTGATGCCAGTATATATACACTCGATTTAAATTATTTAGATTTGCTGATATAGTGGAGTATAGGACCCTTGAGATTATACCATTTGAGTCGCTTAGGGAAAAATACGATCTACCTGAATCCTCTAGATGGCAGCATATACAAATTCAACACCTGCTTAGAACCTTATTTAAAGGGTTTCTGTCACCCCGCAAAACTCATTTTTTTTTTTTTGGATAGTTAGATTCCTCATAGTGCGATATAGGAGAATATAATGCTCTTACTTACTTTCATGCGGCCGATTCTTTATAAAATGAACTTTTATAATATGTAAATGAGGGCTCTACCAGCAAGTAGGGCGTCTACTTGCTGGTAGCTGCTGCAGAAATCCGCCCCCTCGCCGTGTTGATTGACAGGGCCAGCCGCGATCTCCTCCTCCGGCCGGCCCTGTCAGTAATTCAAAAATCGCGCGCCTCGCGTCATTCGGCGCAGGCGCTCTGAGATGAGGAGGCTCGTATCCTCAGCACTCCCTCAGTGCGCCTGCGCCGATGACGTCTTCTCTTTCGGTGATGTCATCGGCGCAGGCGCACTGAGGGAGTGCTGAGGATACGAGCCTCCTCATCTCAGAGCGCCTGCGCCGAATGACGCGAGGCGCGCGATTTTTGAATTACTGACAGGGCCGGCCGGAGGAGGAGATCACGGCTGGCCCTGTCAATCAACACGGCGAGGGGGCGGATTTCTGCAGCAGCTACCAGCAAGTAGACGCCCTACTTGCTGGTAGAGCCCTCATTTACATATTATAAAAGTTCATTTTATAAAGAATCGGCCGCATGAAAGTAAGTAAGAGCATTATATTCTCCTATATCGCACTATGAGGAATCTAACTATCCAAAAAAAAAAAAAAAGAGTTTTGCGGGGTGACAGAAACCCTTTAAAGACACGAAGGTATCTACTCCGACAATGTTTGAGTGATTATGTAAACTCTCGACCTCCACCAAAGGTCTCATATCAGACATGTATGTTCTTCTCTCAACTCCGGAATCCCCACGGATTATACGCCATGCATATATGTCTAAATGGGAGAGATATTTGGAGAGGGAAATACCACAGAGTGACTGGAAGCTTATATGGCGTAGAGCGGCAATGACATCCACATGTGTGACTTATAGAGAGAATTCATATAAGATTTTGATGTTTTGGTATCAAACACCCCAGTTGCTTAAACACTTGAATCCTACTGTTTCTAATACATGTTGGAGGTGCGGCTCTGGTCCAGGGTCTTTGTTTCACATTTTCTGGGACTGTCATGCTATATTCCCACTATGGAGGGAAACCTGTTTCCTGAGGCGATGTGAGGTAATTCAACAAACTTTATTCAGACACAAACAATATAACAAAGGTTATAAACTGTCATATCTATATAGCCTACAGGTGGCAGTAAACATGTTAACATGTATAACTCCTAACATCCTCCCTTTCTTGTGAAATCAAGTAATAGATAACATAAGGTGACAATGTTTTTTATAATGTATCTTGCATACAAAATCCTTATATCTTGTTGGTGTTCTAATAACCCTAGTTCTAGTACGTCTTGGTGTGGCAGGAGCTTCACATTGTTGCATATGATCATCCATCCCTGTTTCTTTGGGAGTTGTCTCATCTGGAGATGTACCTGGTGTAATCACTTCACTTATTTCAATGTCAGATTTGTCATCTGCAGTCCTCAGAAACTTCCTATTCCTTCTGTACAACTGTCCATTTACTTCCACTTTATAAGATCGTGGAGCAACTTTCTCCAAACAAATACCTTGTCGCCAAATTTCATCTGTTGACGACGGCGATGGTTGTATTCGCACTGGCTGACCAATGCTTAGTTCGGGAAGTTCCTTGGCTCCTTTATCATAATATGCCTTTGCTTTTTTGCGTCTTTCAGTTAGGTTCTCGACCACTCCTTTTATAACCTTTGGAAACAGCAGTTTCTGAGCAGTCGGAAGTAAAGTCCTGGTCCTTCTTGACATTAGCCGTTGTACAGGACTACTGCTGGTGCCTTCTGATGGGGTATTTCTCCAGTCAAGAACCGCTTTCCAGATATCCTTGTCATCTCGTTTAGCTTTCTTTATGAGTGTTTTTGCTATTTTTACAGTAGCTTCAGCTTTACCGTTGGACTGACTGTGATATGGGGATGATGTAAGATGTTCAAATTCCCACTCTCTACAAAATCGTGCAAACTCTGAGCTGACAAACTGTGGTCCGTTATCTGTAATTACAGAATCAGGGATTCCATGTCTGCTAAAATGTGCTTTGCAACAATCTATAATTGTTTTAGAGGTGGTATCAGAAACTAAATCAATTTCCCGGAAATCTGAATAATAATCAACAATTATTAAGTAATCTTGTCCTGTTAAGGAAAATAAGTCCATGCCTAGTTTGCTCCAGGGTAGAGTGGGCAATTTGTGAGTCATCAGAGGTTCTTTTGTTTGTTTACGCATATACTCATTGCAAGTATTACAGTTCTTTATTGCCTCTATAATCTCTGGGCCCATGTGTGGCCAAAAGATGACATCCTTGGCCTTGCGAAGGCATGCTTCTATTCCTAAGTGGCTAGAATGAGTCCTCGCTATCATTTCTGGGCGCATGTTTTTTGGTATGATGACTCTGTGTCCTTTATACAGAATTCCATTTTGTATGCTTATCTCATCTCTAAAGCCCCAGTAGTCCCTGATACAAATCAGTATTTTTTCTTTCTGGTCTGGCCATCCTGTAAGAACAGTAGTTTTTAATGCTTGCAAGACTTCATTTTGAACTTCTGAATTTGTTGTAGGCGCAAATCAGACACTCTTAGATATTCTGCAAAGTTTATCTCTTCCAGTTCCTTAGAAAAGGCATCCTCTGATTGCATCAAGAAAATCTCATAATCTGGGGTGTCCTTGTCCATTGTTTTGTGAGGTAATGCTGCTCTTGATAAGAAGTCTGCAATATACATTTCTGATCCTTTTTTATAAACCACATTAAGGTTGTATTTTTGCAACTGTAGCATCATGCGCTGTAGACGTTTTGGTGCTAGTAGGAGAGGTTTTTAAAAAATGCTCTCTAGTGGCTTATGATCAGTCTCAATGTTAATAATATTTTTTCCATGTAAGTACTGATTAAACTTCTGGCATGCATATACAATGGCAAGATATTCCTTTTCAATCTGGGCATATCTTTGTTCTGTTGAAGACAGTGTACGTGATGCAAACGTCACTGGCTGACCTCCTTGCAAAAGTGTTGCTCCAAGACCTTTTTCACTGGCATCACATTGGACTGTTACTTCTTCATTGACATTGTAGTATCTCAAAACTGGATGTTTAGTAACAATATCTTTTATTTGCTTGAGGGCTTCATCATGGCTGGATTGCCAGGCCCACAAGCTGTCTTTGTCTGTCAGTCTGCGTAGTGGTTCACATACATCCGAAAGATGTGGTAAGAATTTTGAAAGGTAGTTTACAAACCCTAGCAGTCTCTGAACTGCTTGTACATTGTCAGGCTTTGGTACCTCTAAAATTGCTCTGACTTTTTCGAGATCAGGACGCAGGCCTTCTGCCGTGAGTAAATGTCCCATGTATGGTACCGAAGATAGCCTCAATCTCAGCTTCTTTTTATTGAATTTTAGGTTCAGCTTTCGTGCTCTCTCTAAGAGTTCAATCAAATTCTTGTCATGATCCTTTGTGGCCTCCTCTGTAGTGTCACCACAGCCATACACCAATATATCATCTGCAATAACTTCCACTCCGGGCAGGTCTTCTACTGCTTCATGTTGTCTACGTTGATATTCTTCTGGTGCAGTAGCAATCCCAAAAGGCATGCGTAGCCATCGGTAACGCTCAAAGGGAGTCCAGAATGTAGTGAGATAACTGCTTTTAGTGTCCAGTTTTACTTGCCAGAAGCCATCCTTAGCATCTAAGACAGAAAATACTTTTGCATTTGTTAAACTTGGCAGGATTTCCTCTATAGTGGGCATTGGATAATGTGAGCGTTTTAGTGCTTTATTTAAGTCTTTGGGATCGATGCATATTCGCAGATTGCCTGGTTTCTTAACAGCAACCATACTACTTATCCATGTCGTAGGTTCTATGACCTTTTTTATCACTCCCAGTGTCTCTAATCTCTCTATATTCGCCTTTAAGTCTGCTTTAAGTGGAGCCGGCACTCTACGTGGTTGGTGTTGAACAGGAGGTATTGCTTCATCTATTTCTAGGTGATACTCTCCAGGTAGACACCCTAGTCCTTTGAAAATGTCTCTATATTCAGTTGTGATCATTTCATAAGAAAAGGGTTAGGTTGTAGTTGTTTGCTGGTCATCATGTATTAATACATTATGTTCTACATTCAGTGTAAGGAGGCCCATTTTCTGACATGTTTCTGCTGAGAGAAGTGGTTTGTGTTTACCTTGGACAACTTGGAATTGCAGTGTATATGTTTTATCTTTATATGTACAATTTAGATTACATTGGCCCATAGGTATCATATAGGTATCATTGTACCATTTTAATTTGAAATTACTCTTCTGTAATGTTGGCTTTCCTTCTTTAACAATTTTGCAATAGTCTTTGTATGTCATAAGGTTGCAGGTGGCCCCACAGTCTAACTGACAGTGTAACCTTTCCCCTGCTTCTCTGTCAATGCTGAGTTCTAGTGGTACAAACCACTGTGACCCTGGACTGCTTACTGCTCCTATTTTATGAATAATAGTGAATACTGATTCTTCTGAGCTGCTGCTCTTGATCTGTGCAGCCATATGTATTCTGGCATGTGCTTTCTGCCTGCATACTCTAGAAAAATGCTTTTGCTTTTTGCATTTACTACAGGTTTCTCCATATGCAGGACAGTGGTCTCTCCCCCAGGGGTGGTTGTTTCCACAGTATCTACATCTGATTGTTTTTACTTTGCTTTCTTTCATGGGCTTTTTATAGGTTTTAGCAGTATAATGTACAGCTTCAGTTTCACTTTTGCTTTTATGCATTGCTTGTATTTGCATTTCTGTAAGTTCATGGCTTCTACACATATCAATGGCTCTCTGTAGGTTCAGGTCTGGTACTCTGAGCATTCGCTTTCTAGCATTAATGTCTTTTGATCCCAGAACTATTCTGTCTCTGATAAGTTCATCATGTAATACTCCAAACTCACATGTAGCGGCTAGCTGCCTCAGTCTAGTCACATACTGATCTATAGTTTCCAATGGGCCTTGGTTTGTGGTATTGAATATGTACCTCTCATAAATGATGTTACGTGAAGGCATAAAATGGCTCTGTAATGCATCCAGAGTTTTCTCTATGTCCTGCTTGTCGGCATCAGAGAGTGAGAGGTGCTGATAAATACGCAGACCGTCTCTCCCCATCACTGAGCGCAGTGTCGCTATCCTTACCTTGGAGTCTTTCTTATCAAGTTCAGTTGCCACCTCATAATCTTCCCACTGGGATTTGAAATATGTCCAGTTAACTGCCAGGTCCCCTTTACAGTCCATGGGAGACGGCACAGGGAAGTTGTTTGCAGCCATTTTCTGTAACACGGTGTGTCTCTTATTAATAAATTACCAGAGAAACTATTCTTGTTGATCTTTTGTTCTGATATTAGGACTTTAGTGGTTTCTACAACACCAAAGCCCTCTCCACTTCTGACACCATGTTTCCTGAGGTGATGTGAGGTAATTCAACAAACTTTATTCAGACACAAACAATATAACAAAGGTTATAAACTGTCATATCTATATAGCCTACAGGTGGCAGTAAACATGTTAACATGTATAACTCCTAACAAAACCCAACACCTTATTCTGCAACTAACTAATGTAAAATTCTCACTCGACACTTATATGTTTTTACTGAACATGCCTCCAACGGTACTAAAGAAACATGTACTCTACTTAGTGCTTCGTATATTGTCGGCAACTAGACGCCTTATAGCTAAATACTGGAAAAGACAGGACATACCGACTCGGCCTGACCTAATCTCCAGTGTTATGGATGTTAGACGAATGGAACACCTAACCGCGCTTTTCAATAACACTACAGACAAATTTCATAAAGTATGGCAGCCGTGGGACACATTCACAGAGATCATTGTGTAGCATTCCTCCCCCCCCCTCTCTACCCTCTTGTGTCTTGTCTTTTGACCATTGTAACTCAATTGTTATATATTACATAAACATATTCGAGGACTGTTCTTGTCCAGTTATATTACTATTGGGTTCAGCCTCTTTGGTTGTAAACTAGCCTGCTCAAATTTACCTTTCTATTGATTGTGGTTTATACCAATATGTGTTGGCAGAAATGGAACTGCTTGGTATGCATTTTTGAAAATTATTTGCAATGTCAAATCTTTCATGTATGCTGGTCACTTGGATGTTAACAGATTTCACAAAGAAATGTTTATGTTTCTTATATACCGTATTTTTCGCTTTATAAGACGCACCTGATTATAAGACGCACCTAGGTTTTTGAGGAGGAAAATAAGAAAAAAAATATTTTGAACCAAAAGGTGTGCTTTTGGTGGATTTTGAACTAATGGTCTGGGGATGACACTGTTATGGGGCTCTGTGGATGACGCACTGTTATGGGGGGGATCTATGGATGATGCACTGTTATGGGGGGATCTATGGATGATGCACTGTTATGGGGGGGAATCTGTGGATGATGCACTGTTATGGGGGGGATCTATGGATGATGCACTGTTATGGCGGATGTGTGCTGTGAAACATAGGACCATGAGGGGGGCCAGCATAAGATGCTATATGTGTGGGTGACACACATATAGCATCTTATGCTGGTCCCCCTCATGGCCCTATGTTTCACAGCATTACAGTACTTTATTGTTTGTATGTAAAATTTTTCTTTAATCCTGAATTAATCGCTCTCCTTTTGATAAACTAGCTGACACGGATGTATCGCGGGCCGCTATGCTGCACAGTGTGGCCGGCGATACATCAGTCACAGTGCGGGGAGGGAGGAGGGGCTGGAGGCAACTCACAGCGGGGCCCGGTGCAGTCACTGTAGTACACCGGGCCCCGTGCACAGAAGTCTCTTAGTATGTAAAATCTTTCATTAATGCTTTATACCATAAATCGCTCTCCTTTTGATAAACTTTACTAGCCTAATCGCCTGCATCAGTACTCACTATGAATGTAGCGTGCGGTCCCTCCGGCGCATGACTTCATCCTGCTCCTGCTTCATTAATGAAGTGGGAGGAGCGTGACGTCAGTCACACGCCGGCCGGACCGCACGCTACATTCATAGTGAGTACTGATGCAGGCGATTAGGCTAGTAAAGTTTATCAAAAGGAGAGCGATTTATGGTATAAAGCATTAATGAAAGATTTTACATACTAAGAGACTTCTGTGCGCGGGGCCCGGTGTACTACAGTGACTGCACCGGGCCCGCTGTGAGTTGCCTCCAGCCCCTCCTCCCTCCCTGCACTGTGACTGTATCGCCGGCCACACTGTGCAGAATAGCGGCCCGCGATACATCCGTGTCAGCCCTGTAAAAAAAGTCAACCATCGTTTTATAAGACGCACTGTCATTTTCCCCCCACTTTTGGGGGGGGAAAAAGTGCGTCTTATAAAGCGAAAAATACGGTACTTCCTTCAATAAAAAGACAATTATAAAAATAAAAAAAAGTGGTTGTCCGGGTTCAGCTCTGTCATTTTTTTCCCTCTCTGATAATATATATTACAAAGTTTCTTATATTCACCCATAGAAATGATTTATACAGTTTGCTGAAGGTACGGTAACCATTTAAAGCATTCCTTAGCTTTTGTAAAACTTTAGCTGTAGTACCACTTTAAATCATTATCCCATAGACCAGGGGTGCACACAACCTTTTTTGGTCTGAGGGCCGCATTGTCACAACGCTCTATTTCAAGGGGCCGCAAATAAAAATAAATGTTGATGAGCGCTCATTTGCATCAGCCTATTACACAGGCCAATGTAAAGTGATTGGGGAGGAGTGATCGCCATCACAGTCCTTCCTCCTTCATTTAGTTATATTGATTATCGGCAGCACATCCCTGATTACACAAAGATGTGCGGCGCGATTATACCGGCCAGTTATTATGAATGAGCGTTCTTATGAAGAGATTTCCCAGTGAAAATGAATTTCGAACACGTTCCTGCAGCATGGCCCCTTAAATCAAAGTTAAACTTACCTGCTCCCCTACCGGTGCGGTCCTCCGCACTGCCCCTGCTGCATCCATTTTCCGGTACCCGCGCTGTTTTCACCTGGCTGTGCATGGCCATGGTCACATACACCTCTCAAGCCAATGACTGGCTTCAGCAGTGATGTGGCCACAAGCAGCATGTCACCACTGAAGCCAATCATTGACTGGAGAGGCGTATGTGACCATGGCCATGCACTGCCAGGTGTAAACAGCGCGGGAACCGGAAGATGGAGGCAGCGCAAAAGACCAGGGCGGCATGGAGCATGTAAATATAAATCTTTTAATTCAGGGGCAGTGCTGCAGGAACCTGTTAAAAAGTCTTTTTTACAGAAAAAACCCAGTAAAAGTGGCGACATTTCCTTCCATCCTGCCTCCTATTCATAAATCAGAGCTTTCCTTTACTGCAGAGGCTGGCGCTCATTGGTTATTACCACCTCCTGCCCCCCAGTTACAGGCGCCATGTATTAACCAGTAAGCACTTTACCTTACTAGTGGGGAAAGTGCTTATTGGTTAACACTTTAATAACCAGGCCTAAACAGTCAATTTTTTTGTGAGCGCACGTGGTGGTTCAAACATTTGGAACTTTATGTTTTATGTGTCGTGACTACCGAAATAATTTTTGCAACAATTTTTTACTTGACACATAGGGCCTTATAATTTATTTATTTTTTTTATTTGGGGGAAAAAAACTGTACAAAACATTTTTTTAAAGTATTTTCAAACTATAGCTCTTTATTCTTTAAATATGAAAAAATTGACACCAAAATAAATTACTCTAATTAGTTCCCTATTTTGTGTCAGTTGTTTTGTTATCTAATAATATGTATGGTTTCACGTGAATAGGGCGATAATGGTGACCGTTTTGGTTGGTGTGGGTGTTTTGTCTTCTATGTATTTTATTATTTTTTTGTGTTTTTAACCTAATTTTTAATATATTTCTGCTACTAAATATATCCCCCAAAAGGTAATAAAAAGACCTTTGGGGGGACACTGACACTTTGTTAATTTTTCACTTTTTCCTTTTATTTGTATTTTATTATATTTTTTTTTATAACTGGTTTATTACTTTTTTTTATTTTTATACACTGCTCCAAAAAATAAAGGGAACACAAAAATAACACATCCTAGATCTGAATTAATTAAATATTCTTCTGAAATACTTTGTTCTTTACATAGTTGAATGTGCTGACAACAAAATCACACAAAGATTAAAAAATGGAAATCAAATTTTTCAACCCATGGAGGTCTGGATTTGGAGTCACACTCAAAATTAAAGTGGAAAAACACACTACAGGCTGATCCAACTTTGATGTAATGTCCTTAAAACAAGTCAAAATGAGGCTCAGTAGTGTGTGTGGCCTCCACGTGCCTGTATGACCTCCCTACAACGCCTGTGCATGCTCCTGATGAGGTGGCGGACGATCTCCTGAGGGATCTCCTCCCAGACCTGGACTAAAGCATCTGCCAACTCCTGGACAGTCTGTGGTGCAACGTGACGTTGGTGGATAGAGCGTGACATGATGTCCCAGATGTGCTCAATTGGATTCAGGTCTGGGGAACGGGCAGGCCAGTCCATAGCATCAATGCCTTCGTCTTGCAGGAACTGCTGACACACTCCAGCCACATGAGGTCTAGCATTGTCTTGCATTAGGAGGAACCCAGGGCCAACCGCACCAGCATATGGTCTCACAAGGGGTCTGAGGATCTCATCTCGGTACCTAATGGCAGTCAGACTACCTCTGGCGAGCACATGGAGGGCTGTGCGGCCCTCCAAAGAAATGCCACCCCACACCATTACTGACCCAATGCCAAACCGGTCATGCTGGAGGATGTTGCAGGCAGCAGAACATTCTCCACAGCGTCTCAAGACTCTGTCACGTCTGTCACATGTGCTCAGTGTTAACCTGCTTTCATGTGTGAAGAGCACAGGGCGCCAGTGGCGAATTTGCCAATCTTGGTGTTCTCTGCAAATGCCAAACATCCTGCATGGTGTTGGGCTGTAAGCACAACCCCCACCTGTGGACGTCGGCTGTGGACGTCGGCCCTCATATCACCTTCATGGAGTCTGTTTCTGACCGTTTGAGCAGACACATGCACATTTGTGGCCTGCTGGAGGTCATTTTGCAGGGCTCTGGCAGTGCTCCTCCTGTTCCTCCTTGCACAAAGGCGGAGGTAGCAGTCCTGCTGCTGGGTTGTTGCCCTCCTACGGCCTCCTCCACGTCTCCTGATGTACTGGCCTGTCTCCTGGTAGCGCCTCCATGCTCTGGACACTACGCTGACAGACACAGCAAACCTTCTTGCCACAGCTCGCATTGATGTGCCATCCTGGATAAGCTGCACTACCTGAGCCACTTGTGTGGGTTGTAGACTCCGTCTCATGCTACCACTAGAGTGAAAGCACCGCCAGCATTCAAAAGTGACCAAAACATCAGCCAGGAAGCATAGGAACTGAGAAGTGGACTGTGGTCACCACCTGCAGAACCACTCCTTTATTGGGGGTGTCTTGCTAATTGCCTATAATTTCCACCTGTTGTCTATCCCATTTGCACAACAGCATGTGAAATTGATTGTCACTCAGTGTTGCTTCCTAAGTGGACAGTTTGATTTCACAGAAGTGTGATTGACTTGGAGTTACATTGTGTTGTTTAAGTGTTCCCTTTATTTTTTTGAGCAGTGTATATTTTTGCCACATAATACCGTATTTTTCACCCCATAAGACGCACCCCCCCCCCCTAAAAGTGGGGAGAAACGCCCCTGCATCTTATGGGGCGAATACTAATGAAGAGCTTCCATTATGGAAGCGCTCATTAGTACCGGAGGACCGGGAAGCGGTGTAGTCTCTGTACTCACCGCTTCCTGGTCCTCAGCTGTCGGCTGTGCAGGGATGCGCACAGAGTGAGTGCGCTCTGTGATCTCACGCTGTGCGCAGCCTTCACAGCACAGCTGACAGCAGGAGGAAGTGGATCGAATTTTAAAGTTTTCTGTGGCATGGGGGCTCATATGGGAGCTACTAAGAGGCATGGGGGCACATATGGTGGCTGCACATAGGCATGGGGGCTGCTAAGAGGAATGGGGGCTCATATAGGGGCTGATGAGAGGCAATGGGGGCTAATGAGAGGCAATGCAGCTCTTATCTGAGGTCTGATTGGGGGTCATTCACATTGGGGTCTGATCTGAGGTCTTATTAACATTGGGGGTCTGATAGGGGCTGTGAGCTGAGGTCTGATTAATATTGAGGTTCTGACTGCTGGTCTGACCTGAGGGTTAATGAAAAATATTTTTTTCTTATTGTTCTCCTTTAAAAAAAATATGGGTATGTCCTCCAAGGGGTCATAAAAAGACTGTTGGGGGACAATGAACTGCCTTACCAAACACGGCAGGTGGCAGTCCGGACATCGTTGGGGCACATCAGTGACATCCCTCTTCACCAATAAGAGAGCCTTTGTGATTTATCCAGCCCCAAGCATGGCTTGCCTTACTGTATCACCCAGGACATAGTACATTTGTTTATCTATTTTTTTATCTATGATGTTATTTACAACTATTATCCTCCTCTAACCGACCCCCTGATGAACCGTGGTGGGGAAATGCGTCGGGGTTAAAATTGACATCATTATTTGTGTGAAATTTCTAACGTGCAGGGTTGTACAGGGCCAGACAGGGCAGGCACGGGGACAGGGAGATCCCACCATCATCCCTGGGCAAAGGGTTAACCTAGGGTGGGTACAGGGAGAGAATCATCCCCAGCACCCATCAAAAGTGCCCTAACCTTCCCCCAAAACCTATACCTATCACTAATGTCACAAGTGCCCTTGTGGAATTTGCACTATTTACATCTTATTAATTTCACCTATTCACGGTGGTAGCTGGGCGACATCATGTCCTGATATTTTTCGGTCACCCAGTTATCACAGGGTGATGTGTTTTGCTTTTTAATTGAACCAATAAAAGTTACATTTTAAAGGGTCCAAACCTCTAGGCTAATATTGGGGGACAATGAACACTATTATTTTGCACTTTTTTTTATTTTACTTGTAGTTTATTATTTTTTTTTAAATGTTTTAAATAGTTTTCTATAATTTTTTTTATTTTTATATACGTATATATTTTTGCAACACAAAATGTCCCCCAATGGATCATAAAAATGTTCTTTTATTTATTTTTTTTAAATAATTTTTTAACATTTTTTTTTTTATATATATATTTTTTCCACATAATTTGTCCCCAAGAGGTCACTGAAAGACCTTTAGGAGACAATAGGAGATTTTTTTGCACTAGTTCCACTGTAACTGGTACATCCAAAGGAGCCCAAGTTACAGGGAAACCAACCTGCTTCGTACAAGACAGAGCTGAGCAGGGTCTCCTGA
This sequence comes from Bufo bufo, assembly GCF_905171765.1. Taxonomy (NCBI): domain Eukaryota; kingdom Metazoa; phylum Chordata; class Amphibia; order Anura; family Bufonidae; genus Bufo; species Bufo bufo. The sequence continues at coordinate 48,481 of NW_024401256.1, forward strand.
CCCTCCAGGCTCTGCTCTCCTCTGCCTAAAGCCGGGTCCATCCTGCATAGTCCACCGCTCACCTATCTGAGGAGAAGGCAGAAGCGCTGATACACTGCTTCTGCCTTCTCCTTGGCTCGCCTAATGTCACGACAGCCGTGAACAGACCTGCTCCTGTTACAGTGCGGGAGCAGAAGCTGTAATGCTGTCTCGTGTGACGCTCATGGCAGAAACATAGCTGATCACACGATCATCTGTGTTTCTGTCCAGGAGGATGGGGGCGGCAAACCTTGGCTCTGGGGGCCGCATGCGGCCCGCCGGCTGTGCACCCCTGCCATAGACAGTCTATAGGTTTTAAAGGACAACTAACCTTTTATATAACTTTTTTAAACAATTCTAAATAGCATATGATTAATTTCTGTAATACAATTTATTTTCTTTACTGTTTTATGATAAAATAGGCCTCCGAAATTTAGGCTGCTATAGCTCTTTCAAATCTGTACACTGCTGACATGTATGCCGTGTATGGAGTCCACAAAACTGCATGCACAGTGAGCTCTGTACTGGCAGGAGTGCACATAGCTGCTCTGCCTGTGTCTGATCCTCACAGCTAAAACCTGGCATAACATATAGGCCTCATGCACACGACCGTTCCGTTTTTTGCTGTACGCAAAACACGGAAGCCGCCCGTGTGCCTTCCGCAATTTGCGGAACGGAACAGGCGGCCCATTGTAAAAATGCCTATTCTTGTCTGCAAAACAGACACGAATAGAACATGTTATATTTTTTTTGCGTGGCCACGGAACGGAGCAACGGATGCGGACAGCACACAGAGTGCTGTCCGCATCTTTGGCGGCCCCATTGCAGTGAATGGGTCCGCACCCAAGCCGCAAATACTGCGGCTTGGATGCGGACCAAAACAACGGTTGTGTGCATGAGGCATAAGGTGCAGGTGTCCCGGAACCATGTACTAAGCAGTGCTTTTAGCCGAGTGGACCGGGCACAGGCAGGGGCTCTGCATAGAACACTGCTGCTCCTGCCTGAGCCCGCTCTGCTCAGCTAAAGCCTGGTATAGCACATCGATTCAGGAGACCTCGCACCTACGAGCTATGCCAGGCTTTAGCGGAGCAGAGCGGGCACAGGCAGAAGTAGCAATGTGTGCCCCTATGCCTGCAGTTACAGAGGAAGCTGTACATCGCGTATACATGTCAGCAATGTACAGATTCCGGAGCGCTATAGACACTCTGAACTTTAGGGGCCAATTTGGTCATTAAAAGAGTGAAATAAACACAGTATCATATTTTTCGAACTATAAGACGAAAAAAAGTGGGGGAAAATGGCAGTGTTTCTTATAGTCCAAATGATAATGAACACTTCCATTATGGATGCAAAGGGCACAGGGATCTATAAGGGAAGCGCAGCATTGGCTTTACTCACCACTCCTCTGCACTGTGTCCTGACTGCTTACAGCAGGCGCACACTATAACCTGATGCTGTGTGATGTCACGTCATAGTGCAGCACTGGGCTTGGAAGACGACTAGGGAGCGGCGAGTGCAGGACGAGGCTCCGGTCTGGAGCAGAAGAGGTAAGTTTTGCTTGTTTTTGGTCTGATGGTGCTTGGGGGTTTGATCTGAAGAGGAATGGGGGTCTAATACAGAGGTCGGAGGAATAATGGAAAATATATTATAGCCCGAAAAATATGGTATATTACAGAAGTGCCCTCCGCACTCTCTGAGGGATACATGCGGCAGCCAATGGCTGCACAAATCTGCTGATTATCCATCAATTTTACCCGCAAAATTCTGTGGTCAATGGCTGTTACATATGAGCAGTGTTTTGGCTGCACGCAGATGTCGCACTGTGGTTTACATCCGAAAATTATGTTTATGTGACTGAGAAGTTTTGTGAACATTGAAAGGAGATTACAGGAAGGTGAGGAAGAAGATACGTTCCCCAGATAAACAGTACGATCTTTTCCAAGATTTTAGGAGTGCTCTTGGATTTTTCAATACTACATTCTTGGGAGCCACATCTGTGATTAAATATCACACTAATATTACTTGCTTTGGGACCAATAAGAAAAATTAAATTTAAGGTGATCGGAACTAGATTTGTTTTTTCTTTTCCTGTGTAAAAATCCATGTTTGTCTGCCGCCCACTGCTTTGTTGCAACTCCCTGGCTCTATTCACTGGACTTCTGGTCCCTGTCTGTCCAATTTCCGCATGGATCGTGTCACGTGCTCCATTGCAGCCAATGATTGGCCTCAGCGGTAATGTGTCCCCAAGATGCACATCATGTGACAGGACATGCTTCTTTGGGACATGACACCGCTGAGGCCAGTCACTGGCTGCAGTGGAGCACATGACCTAATCCGTGCAGAAGCTGACAGAAAAATGGAAAAAAATTAATTTATATAATTTTTTGTTATCATGGAACCCACCTGGTTTCCTGATAATGGAGATGTGAAGTGATGGCTGTGTAGATTTCGTCCTGTATTGACATGTGTTAGACGGATAGAGTGTCCACATTTAACCAATGTTCCTCTTTCACAAACAGTCGACGTCTTCCCACGGATTCGCCAGTAACTGTTACCATCGTCTGCGGCCGTAACTCCAGTCACCGACTGCTGCCCACTGCCTGGGGTGAGGAGATAAGGAACAATCACTTTGGACACCTAAAGCTTTTAGATGTAGAATAAAAAGGAGACAAAAACTGTGCCAGAAATGCGTTTCATGTGGTTCGGGCGTCGGAGGAATCTTTACTTGTTAGTTAGTTCAAGGTTCCTTACGTTGAGTCAGGGGTGATGTCAATTACCGTCTCTGCGGTTATGTCCGTAACTATGCGTGTTGATCAGCTGATATTTCCGATATGATGAGGTGTCTTTTTCAATATAAGGATCCCAACCGCTATACGCGTTTCAAAGTCTCTGACCTCTTCCTCAGTAGCTACGGTAATTGACATCACCCCTGACTCAACGTAAGGAACCTTGAACTAACTAACCAGTAAAGATTCCTCCGACGCCCGAACCACATGGAACGCTAGTAAGACGCAGGACGCCAGCTACACGTGGGGCGCACAGTAATAAGTTGTGAGCAGGTTCCAACTACCACGGGCTGATACGTACAAGCCGGACTTCAAATAGTGAGTACAATTGAACATTTACACTCACGGATATACCGCATAAGACTGTGAACTGTTCTTACCAATAATATAATATACGATTGAGACTCTGAAGCGCTAGGAACATAGGTTCAGCGTTTATAAGGACACATGAGAATTTTTATATAAATTTTTAAATATGTTTTAGAGATATTGGATATATATCTGAAGTCATCAATTCCAACAAACCGCGATATTTCACAACAGACCGAGATATTTTGTATTTTATATATTTTATATACTGTCTATTTCTATTCTATTTATTGTAGGTATGTTATATTGTTATGAATTAATGACTATCTAATAAATAAGTTACAATAAATCAGACCTGATGTATAGCAACAGATATTGAGTGCCCACTATAAAACATATTTATAATTCTTAACCCCCTATTGTGGTCAGGGTGAACAACACTTTAGTTAGAGCACCTACCCTAGCAATCAGAAGGGTGAGCCACTATAAATCTATACTATTTATCTAGCTTTCCATGTATGACTGTGAATATAGAGATAGCGGGCATAGTTTCTTATTTTTTGGAGGATTTAAACGGAAGTATAAAAAGGTATACAAATACATACCTACCAAGTGTATGCCAACAGTACAGTTTTGGCATACGTTTGGCTGTTAGTCTATGGGCACCTCTGCATAAACACATCCTTGGGCTCATGCACACGACCTTGCCCATATTGTGGCCCGCAAATAGTGGGTCCACAATATATGGGCACCGGCCGTGTGAAGATACAGTGAGATGCAGGATGGAGGCACGGATCAGAAGCCCACGGAAACACTGTGCAGTGCTTCCGTAGGTTTTCTGTCCGCGCCTCTACACTGCAAAAAAGTGAATAGGTGCGCATCCGCAGATGGCGGGCACATGGTGCCGTCTGCAGCACAGGCATGGCCGGCAGGCGGTTGTATGCATGAGCCCTTAGTGACAGGTATTTGGGCAAACAAATGTTTGGCATGTCTGGGAGCAGCTTATTCCCCTCTTCCATATGAAGTAAACATGTGTTATGGAATATAATGGACACTTGCTTGTCACTTACAAAATAGTGTCTGTCCGAGAGACAACCCCCAGTATGCATTCTATGATTGAAACTATTTGCAGCAAAGACTTGAAACTGTCAGGAATTCTATCATACATATGCCTTAGGCTTCTTTTACACTACCGTATGGCTATTTGCGGTCCGTTTTTCACGGATCCGTTGTTCCGTTTATTGTTTCCGTTGTGTTTCCGTTTCAGTTCAGTTTTTCTGTTCCGTTTTTCCGTATGGCATATACAGTATACAGTAATTACATAGAGCAAATTAGGCTGGGCATAACATTTTCAATAGATGGTTCCGCAAAAAACTGAACGGATACGGAAGACATACGGATGCATTTCCGTATGCATTCTGTTTTTTTTGCGGACCCATTGACTTTAATAGAGCTACGGAACATGATTTGCGGACAAATATAGGACATGTTCTATCTTTGCACGGAACGGAGATACGGAAACACTGAAACGGAATGTATACGGAGTACATTCCGTTTTTTTTGCGGACCCATTGAATTGAATGGTTCCGTATACGGACCGTATACGGAACGTAAAAAACGTCCCGCAAAACGGAAAAAAAACCGTAGTGTGAAAGAGGCCTTAAACTTATTTCCTGTTTACATTCCTTCTTGCTAAAAGACCAATCATGTGAGCCCACTCCTCCCACTAATATGGAAGGTATATAATGTGAAGCCCCCACCTAATAAATTAGAGTTATGCTTTGACCTTATCTAGAGTGTCAGTGTTATTTCTCTCGCCATGCATGCACGTATCTATTTATCTAATTTGGAGCAGTGTATCAACCTACCTGACCATTGATCAGAACCAGAACATTTTGGCGCCCGACGTGTGGGGCTCGAAGGTTGGACCCCCCTGATCTCTGTACCCCCGGAGAACAGACATAGTAGGGGCGCACCACCGGACACCGGGATCGCTACCCGTGATATGAGGTAAGAAAACTGAGTAATCTTGCCTATACTGTGTCCCCTGGTGTAGCCTCTTGTCATCTGTCTGAGGAAGGGGTGCGGTAGCAGTTGGGGTGACTTTGAGGGCACGCAAGTAAGAACCCCACAGTAATTGATGAGATTTTGATACACTGTGTTTTATGTGTTGCGTTGCTCTGATTTCGTTATGACCTTGAGCACCTGTGTATAAACTATCGAGTTACAAGGAAGCCTACCTTATTAGCCTACATCGCGGTACAGCCAGAGGCATCCTCCTTTGTGCTTCAAGCTTTCAGGAATATCTGTCCTGCTCAATCTATCTCCTACAGTTCCTGGCCGAATTGGGCTGCAAAGTATCTCAAACCAAACTCCAATTGTGTTTACCCAAGGTAGTCTTTCTTGGACACTGTATTGCCCAAGGTAGTAAACTGCCGACCCTGGTTCCCCAATGCCTCAGTACTGATGCAGCCCCTATATTACTGTATTCCCCGAAATGCAACCTCTCCGTTCCAGTTAACATGGGAGACAAATGAGTCCTTTGACAAGTTGAAGACAGCAATTGCAACCGCTCCGGTCCTTGGGATTCCTAACTACAGCCTTCCCTTCAGGCTATATGTCATCAAGGTCACGCTACTGGAGTTCTTACCCAAACTCACCAAACACCTCACTGCACAACGCCACCTCCGGCTGCAGTGTAGTCTGTCCCTGCCAGATAATGTCACCATTCAGAAATGTCACATACTTAACCCTGCTACACTCCTTCCTCTTCCAAGGGGGGAGTATACTAGAGATTCAGGAGATGCTTCTGAAGATTTTATTGATCTGCATGCTGAAGAAGATCTTCAGGAGGAAGAATTTTGGACCTCAAATGACTCTCTTTGCCAGGAACAGGATCATGATTGCATCACAATGATGGAAGCTGAAGTAGGGACACCACCATCGGTCCAAGACACTCCTCTGACAAACCCTTCTTTGTGGACGGCTCAAGGTACGTCGATGACAAAGGGAAATCCCATACAGGCATGGTAGTCACTAGTGAGCATGAAGTGCTGTGTGCAAAACAATTGCGCCCAGACCAGTCAGCACAGGAGGCTGAACTCATTGCCCTCACCGAAGCCTTCCCTTATGGCAAAAGATTCCACCGCTAATATCTACATGGATTCCAGATATGCCTTTGGAGTGGTTCATGACTTTGGACTAATATGGAAGGCATGGGATTAGATCACAGCCGCAGGAACCCCAATCAAAAATGCCTCAGCAGTAGCGGCTCTAATGGCAGCAGTACTCCTGCCCACGCAAGTGGCAGTGATCAAGGTAAAGGCCCATACACATACCTGAGGCCAGAGGAAATGCCCTAGCTGATCAAACCGCGAAGAGAGCAGCAATGGAAGAGGAAGGATCCCAGACAGAACAGATGCTGACAGTACAAGAAGATCTGGAGCAAGAGGAAGTCACATGGGACCTACTGAAACAAATGTAGAAACAGGCCACTCCCAGGGAAAAGGAAACCTGGTTGAAAGAGTCAGCCCTCGAAGACTAATCCGGACTCAGGGAAAGAGAGTATGCCTACCCAGAACTCTCTATACCCTAATAGCCTCAATAGCTCAAGGACCCACCCACCAATCCAAAACCATCATGAAAGAGCTAATTGATAAAATATGGGTGGCCCCAGGGATCACCCCCGTCCTGGTGAGACATACTCAAGCGTGCCCCATCTGCGCAGAGTGTAATCCAGGTAGAACCGAGCCCAAAGGCCTTATATCTTTTTCAGAGGATACAAATCGACCATATCCAGATACCAATGTGCCAAGGGTTTCAATATGTGCTGGTAGTGATAGACTTGTTTTCTGGGTGGCCAGAAGCCTACCCCGTCCGAAATCAGACAGCAACTACTACTGCTAAAAAACTGATGCAGGAGCTTGTCTGTAGGTTCGGAGTACCTGAGGTCATTGATAGTGTTCAGGGCGCAGCATTCACTGCCAGATTAGCCCAAGAAGTCTGGGAAATGGTAGGGTCGCACCTGGCGTATAACACCCCCTACAGGCCCCAAAGCAGCGGCAAAGTTGAAATATTGAACGGGGTGTTGAAGTAAAAAATGTTGAAGATGACCAGGGAGACAGGGCTCAATTGGGTTCAGTGCTTGCCTATAGCACTCTTTTAAGTTAGGCACACACCAAGGCCTCCACACAAACTGACACCATACAAGATCCTATTTGGGACAGGGCCAAGGATGGGACAGTATTTCCTGCAAAAGTTGCAAATGCATTATGAATATGTTGCCAAATATGTGATAGCTCTGAGTAAACAATTGTCTAACATACATGCACAAGTTTTCTCTTCCATTCCAGATCCTAACTCCCTAGAAGGAAGCCACACTCTGAAACCCGGAGAGTGGGTGGTGGTCAAAAAGCATATCAGAAGCACCCTCGAACCACGATATGAGGGACCTTACCAGGTGCTGCTGACCACCCCAACTTCTGTAAAACTCGAGGGGAGACCTAACTGGATCCACGCATCACATTGCAAAAGAATACGAGTGCCAGCTCCAGATATCAAGGGAAACACCGCTGAATCTGCATGATGCCTGTTGCAAGTTATCGCTCTGCTACTTTTTGTCTACACCTACACGGTCACATATACACAGAATCTTCCAAAGACAGGAGGACAAGTGGCCATCACCCAACAAAAATAGAAGGATGGCTACATATTGACCACTTTCTGGTTTAATTCCTCCAGCACTCACGTGGCTACCTTCAAATTCGATTACTGCAGTCTAGTATTGTGCCCAATGCCAGTATGGCAATGTAGCATATACCAAACGGGCAGCCATAGATCTACATACATCTGTGTCACTGATAACTAGTATGGGGAACAGTGTAACTCATGGGGAGCAGTTAGGTGGAACACGGGTGACCCATGGGGATACAGACCTCAAGACAAAAAAGACAAAATAGGTAAATCCTTGCTTACCCGCATGACGCTGTTTAAGAGTGGAAGATGCCACCCAAGTGGACAAACAGGCTCCAACATGCCACTTACCCTCACAATAGAAAACCCCAGCCCCAATGAGGCAGGGACATACCTTATAGGCACCTGGATGGGGGCAACTGCTGGGGACATGGGCATGTTCCACCTCAAAGACCTACATAATCTCACAAAGATAGAGAAGGGTCCATCCAAACCCTACACTACCTCCCTTAGGCAGATGACAGTAATAGCAGACCCCACCTTTGAAGATACTATGGCCGCCAATACAGGATTTTCTGACACTAACCTGTGGTTAGAATGGATGAAATACAATGCTGACACACACAATAAGACGAACTGTTACATATGCAAGGGGGGGGGCACGCCCACACCTAGGCACAGTGCCTTTGCATCTGCCTCCTGAGACTGAAAGCTGCTTCCTCAGCCTATACACCAACACTAGTGTGAATGACTCTGCCTGTGAAAAGTGGAAGAGAAAATACCCCCTGGTAGTAAAAAACCCCAAACCAGGTGAAGGCATAACCATATATCCCGGTAACTACACCTGTTACTTTAACCGTGGCAGTCAGAAATTCTTGGGCAACTTCACAAAGGGGTACTGCTTATCCTACAGCAACCTGTCCACTGAAACACATAATCAGAGGGTATCTTTGGGGGACATCTATTGGATCTGTGGAGACGGAAAAATAAGAACTAGGTTAGAAGGCAATTGGTCCAGTGAATGCGCCCTAGCAAAAGCCATAATGCCCCTTCACATACTAGAAGATGACCCCACCGTTAGAGGGTATACTCAAAAAACCTATTTAGGGAGGTCAAAAAGGGAGGCCTCCCCACAGGGGAGCTTTGACCCACATGTGTATAGACGCAATAGGAGTCCCAAGGGGGGTCCCCAACGAGTTTAAGGCCAGAGATCAGGTGGCAGCTGGATTTGAATCCCTACTCCCAATAGTGACAATCAACAAGAACGTCAACTGGATAAACTACATATATTATAATCAGCAAAGATTTGTAAACTACACCTGTGATGCCCTAAAAGGAATTGCAGAACAGTTAGAGGCTACTTCAGATGTGGCCTTTCAGAACAGGATGGCCCTTGATATGATCCTAGCTGAGACTGGGGGAGTTTGTAAAATGATTGGGGAAACTTGCTGCACCTACATCCCAGATAACACTGGCCCCAAAGGGAAGGTAACTGAAGCAATAACCTCTCAGAGGAATTAAAACGCAACTCAGGGATAACAGACCCATGGGATGAGTACTTTGGAAGGTTCAAAAACTGGAAATCCTTCCTCACCCAGATAGGTATGGTGATAGTCTTGATGCTAGTATTAATGTCAGTAGTGTTATGTTGCATTGTACCCTGTGTCTGAAAAATATGTGAAAATATTGTGACCTCAACTACTGAACAGCCTATCATGCTGCTATATGGTGAAGAAGAAATGGAAACCAAAAAATTCAACACAGTTCCCCCACCAATTACGATGTCGTACCGAGATAGGGAAAGATGAATCCCAGGGTACTATCATAAGTCCGATTAACCGGGAGTCTGACCAAAAGGGGTAGGTTGTCGCCACTGTGGGTGAAGAGGATTGCGAATGGTATTCCCAAGGGTTCACTAGGCAGGGAAAGTTCTACAATCAAGAATCCAAGGGGGGACTGTTGTGGAATATAATTGACACTTGCTTGTCACTTACAAAATGGTGTCTGTCCGAGAGACAACCCCCAGTATGCATTCTATGATTGAAACTATTTGCAGCTAAGACTTGAAATGGTCAGGAATTCCTCTGAGTCTAGCAAATAGCATTTATCATGTAGAGAAAGTTACTACAAGGCACTTACTAATGTATTGTGAATGTCCAAATTCCCTCCTTTGCTGGCCGGATTCATTTTTTCTTCACATTATACACTACTCGAATCCAGTGGTTACAACCACCCTGCAATCTAGCAGTGGTGGTCGTGCTTGCACACTATAGGAAAATGCTCCAGCCTATTGCACTAACAAATCCTCCTGAATTATTTTAAAGCAGTGTATAAGTCCATATGTCCCCCAGTGTGTGGTGGAGGAAAGCTTTGCTTTAGTGGGCCCCAAATAAATGGAGTACTCCGTACTTCTGGAACCCTTAATCTGGCCCTACCTCCATATGAAATGGCATTTGCCGGCTCCATCCTGATCCGGAAACCATTCTTCTACTGAACATCTTATGTCCCGCACTCTCCTTTGATATACTTTCAAGTGTGAAAAAATATCATGTAAAACAGGCGGCTGGTCAATGATTCTGCTCCACTCAAATGAGTTCAAAACTTAGTGGAGGACTAAGGAGCATACTGAACCAATGAGGATATGGAGTAATTTGAAACATAGCTTTTACTAGTTCCAAAAATAAAATAAATGAGGCTCAAACGATTAACCATAAATTGGTAATAAGGAAAAAATGTAAATCTTACCATCCTGGATCTTTCTGTCCGTAAATAATAATATCTTGGCGGGACGCTGTGATTGTTACATAGGGACAATAAGTATCTTACCCTTAAAAAACACTGTGTAAGTAGGGAAGGGGCTATATGTCCCTGCCTCACAAACACAGAGCACCCGCCCCATGGGAATAAAGTGAGGGCTTTTTAGGGATACGGCCACTGAAGGGACAGATTCCGGACGAGGTCACCCCTATCGGAGCGGGTGCTCTGTGTTTGTGACGCAAGATTTGCAGGATAATTACTACCCCTTTGGACTTGGAAAGAAAGAATCAGCAACACACGCCAGAGGTGGTAAGAATTTTTTTTTTTTCCTTATCACCAATTTATGGTTAATCGTTTGAGCCTCATTTATTTTATTTTTGGAACTAATAAAAGATATGTTTTAAATTACTCCATATCCTCATTGGTTCAGTATATTGTATGGTTTTGAGGAGATTTTGCTGTTGTAATACTTACCAGCTTGAGTGATAACATGAAGACTAAGGAGCAGCATAGCACTGGCAGGGCCGGATTTGCATAAAAAAATCAACTCTGGCACAAAAAAAAAACAAAAAAAAACACCAGCCCTTGTCCCCCTCCCCCAAGATATAGTGTAAAAATAAATGCCTACAACCTCAATCTCTGGCTTTATATTAGGAGTAATTTGGATAGGAGAGCGTCAGGGGTGGATTGACCATAGACCTTACAGGGAAATTTCCTGGTGGACCGATGCCCAGAGGGCCAGCCATTGGAAGTTTTTGAGGATGCATTTTGTGCTTCTGGCAGTATTTTGTGATGGACTGTGGTATTTGGCTCTGTTGGGGTGATGGTCCTGCCTATTAACTAGTGAGGAGCCTGAGGACCAATCAGATTCAAGCATATGTGATGATATCACAGAAGCTAGTGACATCACCAAGTTCTGAGTCTAGGAAAACCACTGGCTGACTTTACCTTGGCCAAATTAACTGTGAATACACAGAGAGACAGATTGGCTTTTGCTTTTGCTGAGCAAATCTTTTCTTTGCATCATGGAGATCAAGGGTTTGGCATTCTTGCCTATCTTCTTGTCCATATGGATGCTATTAGGTCTCTGTTCCACGACCACCATTACTGTCATCTTAGGCCATTCAAAATATCCATACATCAGGTAAGAGGGGACGGGGGCCAGATTCCTGACTGTGTAGTATAATTATTAGTATTACTGCGGTTTCATTCCTGGGAGGGTATTATTACATTAGAATTACTATTAGTGGATTATTAATAAGCTCCATCTTATTGTTCATGTGGGAAATATCACAATGACTATAAGTCTATAGAACATCAATGTGTCCACTATAAATGTCATAATAATAATAATGGTGGTGATGATAGTAATAATTATTCATTTCTTAACAAGTTTTACCCAGTTCCTCTGCTTCTCCGCAGGGACTATATCACTGGGTGTACTGGGGAAGTAATAGATATATAGCAGGGCAGGTAAAAGTGCATAAATTCTCCTCTGCTCTTGATGAGACATTTCCGACTCATGTCCTAGTAACTTCCAATATTTTGCTTTATTTCACAGTAACACGGGAGAAGAGTTCCCCGAATCGGTGGTCTTCACAGTCGTCTTCATGGTTATATCCATTGTAGGTAAGTGGATGCAGCTTCCTATAGGGAGACTACATGATGAAGATCTCAGTGACTCCAGATCTATGATCACTATCCAGCACTGAGCGGTGGCCATCACTAGAGATTGTAATCATCATTGACTCCTCAAGGTTATTGCAAGTGTTTATAGAAATGACCTATGGAAATCTCTGACTGATAACATGTATTGTCTATTTCAGGAGCTGGCATCGCTTCCGTCAAATACAGGTTCATGATCATTCATTCTGAGCCATCAGAGAAGCGACATATCATCAGCCAGAGAATCCTCTATGCCATGGGATGGCTTGCGTGTATTGGGACAGCCTTGACCGGCGCATTTTCGGTTAGTCAGATTTTATATAAAGTATAAATACACAGAGGAATCAGAACAATTACATGTAGAGGGGTCAATGCTTGGGCCCGGTGTTACATATACACTGCGTGCAGAATTATTAGGCAAATGAGTATTTTGACCACATCATCCTCTTTATGCATGTTGTCTTACTCCAAGCTGTATAGGCTCGAAAGCCTACTACCAATTAAGCATATTAGGTTATGTGCATCTCTGTAATGAGAAGGGGTGTGGTCTAATGACATCAACACCCTATATCAGGTGTGCATAATTATTAGGCAACTTCCTTTCCTTTGGCAAAATGGGTCAAAAGAAGGACTTGACAGGCTCAGAAAAGTCAAAAATAGTGAGATATCTTGCAGAGGGATGCAGCACTCTTAAAATTGCAAAGCTTCTGAAGCGTGATCATCGAACAATCAAGCGTTTCATTCAAAATAGTCAACAGGGTCGCAAGAAGCGTGTGGAAAAACCAAGGCGCAAAATAACTGCCCATGAACTGAGAAAAGTCAAGAGTGCAGCTGCCAAGATGCCACTTGCCACCAGTTTGGCCATATTTCAGAGCTGCAACATCACTGGAGTGTCCAAAAGCACAAGGTGTGCAATACTCAGAGACATGGCCAAGGTAAGAAAGGCTGAAAGACGACCACCACTGAACAAGACACACAAGCTGAAACGTCAAGACTGGGCCAAGAAATATCTCAAGACTGATTTTTCTAAGGTTTTACAGACTGATGAAATGAGAGTGAGTCTTGATGGGCCAGATGGATGGGCCTGTGGCTGGATTGGTAAAGGGCAGAGAGCTCCAGTCCGACTCAGACGCCAGCAAGGTGGAGGTGGAGTACTGGTTTGGGCTGGTATCATCAAAGATGAGCTTGTGGGGCCTTTTCGGGTTGAGGATGGAGTCAAGCTCAACTCCCAGTCCTACTGCCACTTTCTGGAAGACACCTTCTTCAAGCAGTGGTACAGGAAGAAGTCTGCATCCTTCAAGAAAAACATGATTTTCATGCAGGACAATGCTCCATCACACGCGTCCAAGTACTCCACAGCGTGGCTGGCAAGAAAGGGTATAAAAGAAGAAAATCTAATGACATGGCCTCCTTGTTCACCTGATCTGAACCCCATTGAGAACCTGTGGTCCATCATCAAATGTGAGATTTACAAGGAGGGAAAACAGTACACCTCTCTGAACAGTGTCTGGGAGGCTGTGGTTGCTGCTGCACGCAATGTTGATGGTGAACAGATCAAAACACTGACAGAATCCATGGATGGCAGGCTTTTGAGTGTCCTTGCAAAGAAAGGTGGCTATATTGGTCACTGATTTGTTTTTGTTTTGTTTTTGAATGTCAGAAATGTATATTTGTGAATGTTGAGATGTTATTTTGGTTTCACTGGTAAAAATAAATAATTGAAATGGGTATATATTAGTTTTTTGTTAAGTTGCCTAATAATTATGCACAGTAATAGTCACCTGCACACACAGATATCCCCCTAAAATAGCTAAAACTAAAAACAAACTAAAAACTACTTCTAAAAATATTCAGCTTTGATATTAATGAGTTTTTTGGGTTCATTGAGAACATGGTTGTTGTTCAATAATAAAATTAATCCTCAAAAATACAACTTGCCTAATAATTCTGCACTCCCTGTATACTGGGCTGGGGCCCGATTTAGTGTTTGTTCCATAGAAAACATAGGGGCGGAATTTCTATTTGAAAATGTGCATTTTGCACCAAAAAACTGGTGTCCATGTGTAGCATCACATTTGCCAAGTGTTTTACACACTTTGCTAAGCTTTTTATGCCTTTTCCGATAAGGAGGAGTGTCGCCTAAAGGAAAGGGGTGCGGCCTAAATGCATCTTCATGTGCGACAAAACGCACCAAAATCTTGACAATTTTTTTTTTGTAAAACTATAAAGTATAAGATACATTTCTGTCCTGAATCTGGGTCCATACACCAGAATAGTAAATTTGTCTAATAACAAGACTGTAATTCGTATTCTTAGTGTAAATTGTGACACTATTAGTAAATCTCCCCCATAGTGTCTGATGCTCAGTGGCATAGTGCCGAATGAAGCATACATTACCATGATACCCCCTGGTAACTATCCTTAGGTATTACTGCCCCTGTGTAATTGCACTCCACCTGCGGACTCTGCTCTTCTGCATTCTCAGATCTCCATAACGAGCTCATTGTGACATTTATATCTCTCTCTACATTCTAGTTGAAGACCAATCCCCTCGTCCACAGGATCAGCGCAGGAGTGGCATTTTTCAGTTTTGCCATTTACAACCTGTGTCAATCTGTATGCCTGTACAAGAGATCCCTCAGCAGTCGTTGCATGTGCCACATTAGACTGGCATCAACCTTGGTGACCATTGTGGCACTGCTAATCTGTATCCTTTTATAGCCGGCTGGTACAATTATTTGTGTAGATATATTTGCATTTTAAGTTATTAAGAAATACAAGTTACATTTTAATAACATTTTGGTTTGTCCTAAGCGGGAGTTTTTTGGCGTTTTGGCCTTAGTATATCTATATTGATTTCCCTAACACCTTCCAAGTGGATAACAATATACGTCTTAATGTTGTGTGCTGGATACACTGGTGATTATCTGCTTCCAGTGACTTCATTGCAGCATAGATGAGACATGACAATATAGAAAACACAATATTAATAGACTTCTGTTA
>NW_024401257.1:0-63374 GCF_905171765.1 Bufo bufo
TACACTCACTCCCCCAATTTCGCCTCCTTTCTCCCCTCTGCACCCCTTCTTTCTTCCTCACCCCCACCTCTCTTCTGTGCTGTCTTACACTCACTCCTCCAATCTCGCCTCCTTTCTCCTCTCTGCACCCCTTCTTTCTTCCTCACCCCCACCTCTCTTCTGTGCTGTCTTACACTCACTCCCCCAATCTCGCCTCCTCTCCCCTCTCTGCACCCCTTCTTTCTTCCTCACCCGCACCTCTCTTCTGTGCTCACTCGCCTCCTCTCCCCTCTCTGCACCCCTTCTTTCTTCCTCACCCCCACCTCTCTTCTGTGCTGTCTTACACTCACTCCTCCAATCTCGCCTCCTTTCTCCTCTCTGCACCCCTTCTTTCTTCCTCACCCCCACCTCTCTTCTGTGCTGTCTTACACTCACTCCTCCAATCTCGCCTCCTCTCCCCTCTCTGCACCCCTTCTTTCTTCCTCACCCGCACCTCTCTTCTGTGCTCACTCGCCTCCTCTCCCCTCTCTGCACCCCTTCTTTCTTCCTCACCCCCACCTCTCTTCTGTGCTGTCTTACACTCACTCCTCCAATCTCGCCTCCTTTCTCCTCTCTGCACCCCTTCTTTCTTCCTCACCCCCACCTCTCTTCTGTGCTGTCTTACACTCACTCCTCCAATCTCGCCTCCTCTCCCCTCTCTGCACCCCTTCTTTCTTCCTCACCTCTCTTCTGTGCTGTCTTACACTCGCTCCCCCAATCTCGCTTCCTCTCCCCTCTGCACCCCTTCTTTCTTCCGCACCTCTCTTCTGTGCTGTCTTACACTCGCTCCCCCAATCTCGCTTCCTCTCCCCTCTCTGCACCCCTTCTTTCTTCCTCACCCCCACCTCTCTTCTGTGCTGTCTTACACTCACTCCCCCAATTTTGCCTCCTCTCCCCTCTCTGCACCCCTTCTTTCTTCCGCACCTCTCTTCTGTGCTGTCTTACACTCACTCCCCCAATTTCGCCTCCTCTCCCCTCTCTGCACCCCTTCTTTATTCCTCACCTCTCTTCTGTGCTGTCTTACACTCACTCCCCCAATCTCGCCTCCTCTCCCCTCTCTGCACCCCTTCTTTCTTCCCCACCTCTCTTCTGTGCTGTCTTACACTCACTCCCCCAATCTCGCCTCCTCTCCCCTCTCTGCACCCCTTCTTTCTTCCTCACCTCTCTTCTGTGCTGTCTTACACTCACTCCCCCAATCTCGCCTCCTTTCTCCTCTCTGCACCCCTTCTTTCTTCCTCACCTCTCTTCTGTGCTGTCTTACACTCACTCCCCCAATCTCGCCTCCTTTCTCCCCTCTGCACCCCTTCTTTCTTCCTCACCCGCACCTCTCTTCTGTGCTGTCTTACACTCACTCCCCCAATCTCGCCTCCTTTCTCCTCTCTGCACCCCTTCTTTCTTCCTCACCCCCACCTGTTTTGTGTTGTGCTCTTGCTCCCCCAATTTCACCTCCTTTCTCTCTCCCCCCCCCCCCCCCCCCCGCCATTGTCTCTCCAGAGGCGTTTGCTGCCCTCCCCCAGGCGGCATTGGTCGGGCTGCCCGCGCCGCTCCTCGGATTGTCAGGATCTAACTTGTATTTTAATGAGTCAGATCCAGCTGGGAATAAAATTTTAATGAGTTTGCAGTGAGTAGTGGTGTCTCAACCACCGAGGGGAAAACAGCTGCAGCCGCCCCCCGCTCACATATATCCACTTCTGCTTTAGACATGTCATAAGTGTCTGCATCTATCTATAGCATCTCGCCTCCTATCCGATAATTGTCTGTGAATCTGTATGTATGGACATCATAGTGCACTAATTCCCATGGGTGTCACCTCTGCTGCAGGCACCATCACGGGGGTCCTCGGCTGAGGCCTCTAAATGTACCGGTGAAACTAGAAACATGTGAATATTGTGCAAAAGTCCATTTATTTCAGTAATGCAAATTAAAAGGAATTGCATTAATGCAGCTTAAAATTAGAATTTTGTGGAAAGGTTGAATATTCTCGGCTCAAAGTGTCCCCCTCTAGTCGGCTAATTAACCCTTACCCCCTGAGCAAAGGGGACCTCAAAATCAGACTTTTGGCTTTCACAAGCTGTAAGCCATAATCATCCAAATTATAACAAATAAAGGCCTGGAATATCTCGCCTTCCATGTAATGAGTCTCGTATAGTAGTTTCACCTTATAAGTTGCATTACTGAAATAAATGAACTTTGCACGATATTCGAATTTTCCGACTTTCACCTGTGCATGCTGCGGACATCTGCTGTGGATTTCCAGGCCCTAGGTGGTGTGGTTTAGGCCACACGTGTATACACGCCGCATTAGATGCAGGTATTGCCGCAGATCTGATATATTACGATCCCTGGGTTCCTTCCCTAATTACTCGCTTGGGTTCTAAAGTTTGGTCTCCATGAAGACTCCAGGCACCGACAGTCTGTAGACCAGTAAACTCCAACTTTGCCTACTACTCCCAGTATGCGCCATCCCTTCCACTTCCCCAAGTGTGTCTTCTGTACCAGTCCTCCGTGAGTCTCTTCTACCCCGATTCTTAAGGCCTCGGCCAGTTCCTTCACACCATTTTGCCACCTGTACCCCTCCCCCAAGCGTGACTTCAGGAGATAAAACCATGGGTTTCATTACAAAGGTGAAAATGTCAGTAACCTGTGATGTGCGCACGTATTGTGCTAATGGGCTGCTCTTGTTGCTTCGTACGAAGCCTTTCTAATCCCCTCCATGTATCCGAGTGGAAGGGGCCGCTAATGAGAGGACTAAGCCTCTGCTCTCCTGGGTAGAGCTCCAGCACCACCGCAGGGCTCAGCGGGGCTGCCGCCTCTAATTAGGCCATAAGGGGAGCAGAGAGAAGGAGGAGACCCTATGCACGGCGCGCTCCGCTCCACAGGACCCTTAATCCGCTGCCGTGCAGATTACACGGACCTGAACATACTGAACTATCCGCCATATTAGTGACCCCTCTCTTCTCTTCCAGGAGCGGAAGCTGAGTGCCCACCCCTATGTGGAGATCTATAAAGGGGATAAAATCATCTTCATGTGCCCCTTGTCTCGTCAAGATGACTTCTACGTACCTGAGATGAAAGAGCTACTGAGGAAGGAGAGAGGAGAGGCGCCTCTGCCAGAGTCTGAAGGTATGTGCCAGCTGGGGCATTGCCCCTCCGCATGGTGGTTGTGAAGGTAAATTAGAAGCATTAAATAATAGTATAGGCCTGTGATGGCCGACCTCCGCCCCTCCAGCTGTGGTAAAACTACAACTTCCGAGATGTACACTTGCTTGGCTGAAATGACTGGAGCATTCTGGGAGTTGTAGTTTCACCACAGCTTGAATGCCGGAGGTTAGAGGCCTTCTGAGAGCAGGAGGAGCTGAGCCCTTGATGGTGTCCCTGTCCACTGGATGATTGTTAGGGCGCCTTGTTCACACAGGGCAGATTTTGTTGCAGAAAGTTTCTGTGACTGAAAATAAGTTTCATTTATCTGAATGAGGAGTGCAGAAATCCAAGTGCTCCCCATTTAGATGAATGAAACTGAATTTCAACAAGGTCTGCCATGTGTGAAGGTGCACTTAGATTGGTGAAGATCCCGGTAGTCGGACTCCCACCAATCGCAAGAAGGGGGATCCTCTGTTCTCTGTTGGAATGGCTCAATGGTCGAGCGTGTGCACCACTGCTTCACTTGAATTCTATGGTTCAGCAGAAGATAGTGGAGCGCAGGACGCCACCATTATGGAAACTGACGCTTAAAGACCTAATGATAGAGCAGTTACATATCTCACAGCTGACCTCCAGCCCGCCAGCGGGATGCAGGCCGCCGCCCGCCACAAACAACGTTGTGTAATAAGACAAAGGAAATTTGTGCGACCATGCGGTTTATAACTTCTACCTGATGGTTGCCATCCGCTGAGTTGTCTGTGCCCCATTGAGGCCTATAACTTATTCTGTGCTGTATACCGCCAGATGCACTATCTGCACCATGACGTGTCCCGGAGAACTTCTGCTCTGGATGCTGAAGACGGTGGTGTGGAGCTCTCACATGGCGGTCTTGTGCTTCCTTGCAAGTTATAGGTGGGGCAGCAATCAGCTGGTATTGGAAATGTTCTTTTCACCAGTGACAAAGTTCTCGAACACTCATCTCCTTGTGTGAAAATGCGACCATCCTCTTCCAGGGCTCCACACAGTGCAACCTAAAGCGTCCTAGAATCTGATCTCACTCATTGGGTTGTTGAATGCATCACGTCTTGGAGCAACGGTGAATCTTTCACAGCAGCAATTTCACAAACCAACTTTCCAAGAGAACATCCGAAGAGGTGCAGTCCTGACCCGAATGCGGTCGAGCTGTGGTGACAGGACCGGAAACCTGCAGATCTACAGAGAAGGACAGTATGAAAGCCTGAGACCGGATTCTAGAGGGGGCTTGGTTACCATTAGGGGGTGCTCCCGGTGTCGCACGGGCTGCCTGTTATGGATCAGAGAACTCTGATCCTGAACCTTGCTCATGTGATTCTTCATCTTCCCTAATATGAAAACTGCTCAGGGGGACGAGCCTGCAGTACTCGGGGCTGTCTGCAAGGGGGGGGGGGGGATTATCCAGTTCATAGGTCGGTGTCACACAGCGCTGGTCATCGGAGCTGGAAAGCTTCTGTCTCTTCTAATTGCTTCCTGCGCGCTCTGCCATGCTTGCACTTGGATTACGTACCTCCCAGGGTGCTTTGTTTTGCTTCCTGCTGCCCTTATGATGGGGGGTCTGGGACCTTGTAGAGTCAGGATAGCAGACCGAGTCCTCCAGCTGTGTCAGCCGCAATTAACATTATTTTGCACTTAATGACTCCCCAGAGCTCTGTCACCAGCCGTGGGCAGTACCAGCTGTCACTGTCACCTCTTCGTGTTACGTTGCCCTCTGCCCTGGCTCCCGGCAGTCGCTGCCAGCCAAGGTCATTATTTGTCCTGGTAGTCGGGCAGCGTGTGAGGCGCAGATTTGGTTAATGTGCAGGCGGGGGGCAGGACGTGGAGCTGACACCCCTCATCCTCTCCCTCTATTATTATCTGTATGTGTTATTAGGCAGCTGGAGGCTGACGCACCACATGGGCGTTGGGTACAATAAATGGCATGTTATAATCTGCCGGGTCGGGGGCCCACCTGTGAGGGAGCGACAGGATAGTCGTACTAAAATTAGGGATGCCAAATCGGAGTACAGGGAGTGCAGAATTATTAGGCAAGTTGTATTTTTGAGGATTAATTTTATTATTGAACAACAACCATGTTCTCAATGAACCCAAAAAACTCATTAATATCAAAGCTGAATATTTTTGGAAGTAGTTTTTAGTTTGTTTTTAGTTTTAGCTATTTTAGGGGGATATCTGTGTGTGCAGGTGACTATTACTGTGCATAATTATTAGGCAACTTAACAAAAAACAAATATATACCCATTTCAATTATTTATTTTTACCAGTGAAACCAATATAACATCTCAACATTCACAAATATACATTTCTGACATTCAAAAACAAAACAAAAACAAATCAGTGACCAATATAGCCACCTTTCTTTGCAAGGACACTCAAAAGCCTGCCATCCATGGATTCTGTCAGTGTTTTGATCTGTTCACCATCAACATTGCGTGCAGCAGCAACCACAGCCTCCCAGACACTGTTCAGAGAGGTGTACTGTTTTCCCTCCTTGTAAATCTCACATTTGATGATGGACCACAGGTTCTCAATGGGGTTCAGATCAGGTGAACAAGGAGGCCATGTCATTAGATTTTCTTATTTTATACCCTTTCTTGCCAGCCACGCTGTGGAGTACTTGGACGCGTGTGATGGAGCATTGTCCTGCATGAAAATCATGTTTTTCTTGAAGGATGCAGACTTCTTCCTGTACCACTGCTTGAAGAAGGTGTCTTCCAGAAACTGGCAGTAGGACTGGGAGTTGAGCTTGACTCCATCCTCAACCCGAAAAGGCCCCACAAGCTCATCTTTGATGATACCAGCCCAAACCAGTACTCCACCTCCACCTTGCTGGCGTCTGAGTCGGACTGGAGCTCTCTGCCCTTTACCAATCCAGCCACGGGCCCATCCATCTGGCCCATCAAGACTCACTCTCATTTCATCAGTCCATAAAACCTTAGAAAAATCAGTCTTGAGATATTTCTTGGCCCAGTCTTGACGTTTCAGCTTGTGTGTCTTGTTCAGTGGTGGTCGTCTTTCAGCCTTTCTTACCTTGGCCATGTCTCTGAGTATAGAACACCTTGTGCTTTTGGGCACTCCAGTGATGTTGCAGCTCTGAAATATGGCCAAACTGGTGGCAAGTGGCATCTTGGCAGCTGCACGCTTGACTTTTCTCAGTTCATGGGCAGTTATTTTGCGCCTTGGTTTTTCCACACGCTTCTTGCGACCCTGTTGACTATTTTGAATGAAACGCTTGATTGTTCGATGATCACGCTTCAGAAGCTTTGCAATTTTAAGAGTGCTGCATCCCTCTGCAAGATATCTTACTATTTTTGACTTTTCTGAGCCTGTCAAGTCCTTCTTTTGACCCATTTTTCCAAAGGAAAGGAAGTTGCCTAATAATTATGCACACCTAATATAGGGTGTTGATGTCATTAGACCACACCCCTTCTCATTACAGAGATGCACATCACCTAATATGCTTAATTGGTAGTAGGTTTTCGAGCCTATACAGCTTGGAGTAAGACAACATGCATAAAGAGGATGATGTGGTCAAAATACTCATTTGCCTAATAATTCTGCACGCAGTGTAGAGATGGAAAGCGGCCATCACGGGGAAAATAACGTATTGGTGCCAGAAAGAGGAAAAGCTCCGGGCAGCGGTGTGAGAGGAACCCGAGACATGCTCCGCCATGCTGTTCATGCACACGTGACCGCCAGGGATTGTGGACAATGGACATCATCGATGCAGGACCAGAGCGTGGCGCCGGAGTGGTGGGATACATATAGGTGAATAGGGGGCTCTGCTCCGGGCCAGGTTTTTTAAAATCTTGGAAAACCCTTTAATAATTACAAAATGAAAAGTTCTGCAACTTTCTAATAGACTTTCTGATCCTCATTTTTAAGATCTCTGCTACAGCTGATGATTTGTTACAGTGTATCATATGAGGGCTTGGTTTTCTGTGGGACAAGTTTGCATTTCCTAAAAAATTCTTTCTGGGGTGAAATTGTAAAAAAAATAAACTTACAATTCCGCCTTCATTTTTTGGGGGTTTGTTATTATGGCATTCACTTTATGCTAAAAGTGACAGGACGCGTGCGGCTCACTATGATCACAGCGATGCCAGACTGTGTACTTCTATTAGGTTTTACTTTAAAAAAATAAAAACCTTTGAGAAAATAAAAAAATTTCTTCCCATTGCTATATTCTGACAGCCATCACTTTTTTATATTCAGTCTGCAGAGTTGTGCGAGGTGAACTCTAGTTATTGGTACAGTCTTAGGGAATATATTAATTTTTCCCACTTTTGTTTAGTTTTTTGGGGGGACAATGTGCCAAAAATAGCAAATCACACTTTATTTATTTTATTATTTTTTTCTAATAGTTTGTCCATTTTCGGAGGCAGCGAGGCCCCCCTTCTTCGTAACCGCATAGGTGCTATTGAAGGGTTAAATGACCGGGATTGGAGTCCTCTCTGTTCCCAGTCACTGCTGGCGGGTGTCTCTGTATTATGCATCCAGCACCCGCCATGTGTGGAGCGAGCTCAGCGTGTGAGCCTGCACGCTAATACCATGCATGTACGGCATTAGGCTGCTTTCACACTGGCGTTTTGGTTTCCGTTTGTCAGATCCGTTCAGAGCTCAGCGGTCCAAAACGGATCAGTTTAGCCCCAATGCATTCTGAATAGAGAAGGATCCGCTCAGAATGCATCAGTTCGCCTCCGATCAGTCTCCGTTCCGCTCTGGAGGCGGACACAAACGCCGCTTGTAAGCAGCGTTTTGGTGTCCGTCTGACGAAACTGAGCCAAACGGATCCGTTCTGACAATGTAAGTCAATGGGAGCGGATCCGTTTTCTATGACACAATAGAAAACTGACCTGTCCTCCATTGACTTTCAATGGTGTTCAAGTCTTGGTTATGTTAAAGATAATACAAACTGATTCGTTCTGAACGGATGCAGACGGTTGTATTATCTGAACCGATCCATCTGTGCAGATCCACGACGGGTCCGCGCCAAACGCGAGTGTGAAAGTAGCCTAAAGGGGTTAAATGCTGAGAAACCTGCTGTAAGGACACGGCCGCCATCTTCTGGGCATAGATTCTCATCTTCTCCTCTTTCTCCTCCTCCAGGTGCTGAACTTGACCCCCTGTTATTAGAGGACACTTTAAGCTTGGAGCTGGTGTCGGAAAATCAGGAAGAGACCGAGGCTGAAGGCTCCCAACGAAAAGAGCCAACCAACAGCGAGAAGAGCCCCAGCGAATCCGGGGCAAGCGCCTCGTCCTTCGAAGAACTGGACCTGGACGGCAACGCGGCGGCCAAAGACCAGCAGGAGGCAAAAACCGAATGGAGTAAAATGCCGGAGAGCTGGGATAAAGAGAGAGCGGAGGAATGACTGATCGTAAACGAATCCTTGTAGATGATTATAGCCGTTAGTAAAGCCTTCACATAGCGACAGCGCGCTCCGCCCCCCCCCCGTGCACATCCGCCGCGCGGTGCAGTCAGCTGCCAGCGGGGGGCTTTAGTTTATAGACGCTCAGTTTCTTTGCAGGAAAACAAAAGTTTTATTTGTCTTTTAACTTCTTGTATTGAAGTTGTCGGCTCCGAGGATCCTGCAGCTGCTGATTTTTGGCAAGGTGAATATTAGCTGAGCGGAGAGCGAGGGCCGCGGGACCCGGAGAAGAGCCTCCTATGAAGGCGACTCCGATTGGCTTCACGCGCATTGAAGAAGAGTCTTGTCCTCAGAGTGTCGGCCGGTTTCAAGGTCGGAATAAAATGTTAAGAAATAAACTGCACAAGACGAAGACTCCGCGTCCTGATTGAGCGGGACGGAAATCTCTGTACACCAGCAGCGCCGCGCAGGGGTGTGACCGCGTGTGCGCTCAGGAAAAGTCCTTTAATCTAATGAGGCTTGATTGTTGTCGGCCCACATCTCCTGCCTCTCCCCTTTATTCTGCAGTTCTGTGCCCGACCTTTGGATGCCATCATTCTGATACCTGCTGGCGCATCCGTTATCTAGTATTGCGCGCCCTCCAGAGCTGATGACTTCTGCTTGGTCATTTACATAAATGTCACCGCCAAGGAATGCTGGGCTGTCGGGTAAATTCCTGCTAATCTGGCATGAACTTTTTTGGCATGCCAGATTATCAGGTTTCATATAAAATGAATTGCGCGGTTCATCTGTTGTCAAGCTCCGGGAAAGAATTGTAAGACAAGGAGAGCAGGATGAATGAAGCTAATCCGGCATCCAGTAATCCAGAAAGTCTCCTGCCTGTTTCCAGTGCAGACTGCAGAATAAACTCGGGAGACTGAGGAGGAGAAGAAGAACACGTTTAGTTGGGTTCCAGGCTGATTTGCTGGTGTCCATACATGGCTGCTCCCTTTACCTGTCCGGACGGAGACCCGTCCACCTGGAGGCCTCCTGCCGGAGCTAACGGCCTCTTGTGAAGGACATCGGTCATTGACCATGGAAGCTGTGCCTCACTGCTCGCCTGCACACGTTCCTGGAGCTAAGCTGTGTGACCGAGCCCCGACACCTAGGACGATGTACCGACGAGTGGTGTCTGGTTTGTTGACTGTGCACTGATTGCTTCCCGTCCTCCATCTTTATCCCGCACTTCTCCTGAGACTTGGGTCCAGCCCCTCCAGACAACGTGCAGGTGTCGGTCCTGTATGAGGGTCTGACCGAGTCCTTCCTCAGCGGCTGTGCGTTTCTCCCATCCCCGCTGTGGTTCTGAAGATTCCCGTATATGATATTTATTATTTATTGTCTTTTCACTTCTTGCGTTGGGTCTGTCGCCGTTCTCTGCTCGTCTCTGCAGCGTCCTATCATTTTCGGTAATTGTAGCCTTTCCGAAATAAACCTTGTTCTCTGAAATGTTCATGGCTCCGTTTTCTGTGTGTAGCACAAAGCGCTAATTGACGCTTGGACTGTGAGACGCTTTCTGTGTACTGCAATTATATCCGGTTTCAGGGAGTGTTTACTTCACTTACTCCAGAGCTTCACTCCCTATTCAACAGTCCATTCTGTTGAGCTGTGAGCAAGAGCAGATCTGGAAAAAAACATGGTGGACATCACCTGGAGAGCTGACACTAAAGCACCTCTGTACAGTTCACCTATAGAATCTCCATGGACAGCAGAGTCTCTGTATACATTGTAACTGCAGCAGAAGAATAGTGAGTGCAGCTCTGGAGTATAATACAGGATGTAATTCAGGATCAGTACAGGATAAGTAATGTATGTACACAGTGACTGCACCAGCTGAATAGTGAGTGCAGCTCTGGAGTATAATACAGGATGTAACTCAGGATCAGTACAGGATAAGTAATGTATGTACACAGTGACTGCACCAGCAGAATAGTAAGTGCAGCTCTGGAGTATAATACAGGATGGAACTCAGGATCAGTACAGGATAAGTAATGTATGTACACAGTGACTGCACCAGCAGAATAGTGAGTGCAGCTCTGCAGTATAATACAGGATGTAATTCAGGATAAGTAATGTATGTACACAGTGACCGCACCAGCAGAATAGTGAGCGCAGCTCTGGGGTATAATACAGGATGTAATTCAGGATAAGTACAGGATATGTAATGTACAGTGAGGAACAGAAGTATTTGAACACCCTGCGATTTTGCAAGTTCTCCCACTTAGAAATCATGAAGGGTCTGACATTCACATTGTAGGTGCATTCCCATCTGAGAGACATAATAAAAAAAATAATAATCAGGAAACCACATTGTAGGATTTTTAAAGAATGTCTTTGTCTTGCTGCTGAATAGAAGTATTTGAACACCTGAGAAACAGCAAGAATTCTGTCTCTCAAAGACCTGTTACTGCGCCTTTATAAAGTCCACCTCTACTCCACTCATTAATCTAACTTAGTAGCACCAGTCTGAGCTCTTTAACCACCTCAGCCCCCAGTGCTTAAACACCCTGAAAGACCAGGCCACTTTTTACACTTCTGACCTACACTACTTTCACCGTTTATTGCTCGGTCATGCAACTTACCACCCAAATGAATTTTACCTCCTTTTCTTCTCACTAATAGAGCTTTCATTTGGTGGTATTTCATTGCTGCTGACATTTTTACTTTTTTTGTTATTAATCGAAATTTAACGATTTTTTTGCAAAAAAATGACATTTTTCACTTTCAGTAGTAAAATTTTGCAAAAAAAAACGACATCCATATAGAAATTTTGCTCTAAATTTATAGTTCTACATGTCTTTGATAAAAAAAAAATGTTTGGGTAAAAAAAAAATGGTTTGGGTAAAAGTTATAGCGTTTACAAACTATGGTACAAAAATGTGAATTTCCGCTTTTTGAAGCAGCTCTGACTTTCTGAGCACCTGTCATGTTTCCTGAGGTTCTACAATGCCCAGACAGTACAAACACCCCACAAATGACCCCATTTCTGAAAGTACACACCCTAAGGTATTCGCTGATGGGCATAGTGAGTTCATAGAACTTTTTATTTTTTGTCACAAGTTAGCGGAAAATTATGATTTTTTTTTTTTTTTTTTTTTTCTTACAAAGTCTCATATTCCACTAACTTGTGACAAAAAATAAAAAGTTTTATGAACTCACTATGCCCATCAGCGAATACCTTGGGGTCTCTTCTTTCCAAAATGGGGTCACTTGTGGGGTAGTTATACTGCCCTGGCATTCTAGGGGCCCAAATGTGTGGTAAGGAGTTTGAAATCAAATTCTGTAAAAAATGACCTGTGAAATCCGAAAGGTGCTCTTTGGAATATGGGCCCCTTTGCCCACCTAGGCTGCAAAAAAGTGTCACACATCTGGTATCTCCGTACTCAGGAGAAGGTGGGGAATGTGTTTTGGGGTGTCATTTTATATATACCCATGCTGGGTGAGAGAAATATCTTGGCAAAAGACAACTTTTCCCATTTTTTTATACAAAGTTGTCATTTGACCAAGATATTTCTCTCACCCAGCATGGGTATATGTAAAAAGACACCCCAAAACACATTCCTCAACTTCTCCTGAGTACGGGGATACCAGATGTGTGACACTTTTTTGCAGCCTAGGTGGGCAAAGGGGCCCATATTCCAAAGAGCACCTTTCGGATTTCACTCCTCATTTTTTCCTGAATTTGATTTCAAACTCCTTACCACACATTTGGGCCCCTAGAATACCAGGGCAGTATAACTACCCCACAATTGACCCCATTTTGGAAAGAAGACACCCCAAGGTATTCCGTGAGGGGCATGGCGAGTTCCTAGAATTTTTTATTTTTTGTCACAAGTTAGTGGAAAATGATGATTTTTTTTTAAATTTTTTTTTTCATACAAAGTCTCATATTCCACAAACTTGTGACAAAAAATAAAAACTTCCATGAACTCACTATGCCCATCAGCGAATACCTTGGGGTCTCTTCTTTCCAAAATGGGGTCACTTGTGGGGTAGTTATACTGCCCTGGCATTCTAGGGGCCCAAATGTGTGGTAAGTAGGTAAATGACCTGTGAAATCCGAAAGGTGCTCTTTGGAATGTGGGCCCCTTTGCCCACCTAGGCTGCAAAAAAGTGTCACACATCTGGTATCTCTGTATTCAGGAGAAGTTGAGGAATGTGTTTTGGGGTGTCTTTTTACATATACCCATGCTGGGTGAGATAAATATCTTGGTCAAATGCCAACTTTGTATAAAAAAATGGGAAAAGTTGTCTTTTGCCAAGATATTTCTCTCACCCAGCATGGGTATATGTAAAATGACACCCCAAAACACATTCCCCAACTTCTCCCGATTACGGAGATACCAGATGTGTGACACTTTTTTGCAGCCTAGGTGGGCAAAGGGGCCCATATTCAAAAGAGCACCTTTCGGATTTCACAGGTCATTTTTTACAGAATTTGATTTCAAACTCCTTACCACACATTTGGGCCCCTAGAATGCCAGGGCAGTATAACTACCCCACAAGTGACCCCATTTTGGAAAGAAGAGACCCCAAGGTATTCGCTGATGGGCATAGTGAGTTCATGGAACTTTTTATTTTTTGTCACAAGTTAGTGGAATATGAGACTTTGTATGAAAAAAAAAATTAAAAAAAAAATAAGCATTTTCCACTAACTTGTGACAAAAAATAAAAAATTCTAGGAACTCGCCATGCCCCTCACGGAATACCTTGGGGTGTCTTCTTTCCAAAATGGGGTCACTTGTGGGGTAGTTATACTGCCCTGGCATTCTAGGGGCCCTAAAGCGTGAGAAGAAGTCTGGAATATAAATGTCTAAAAAATTTTACGCATTTGGATTCCGTGAGGGGTATGGTGAGTTCATGTGAGATTTTATTTTTTGACACAAGTTAGTGGAATATGAGACTTTGTAAGAAAAAAAAAAAAAAATTCTGCTAACTTGGGCCAAAAAAATATCTGAATGGAGCCTTACAGGGGGGTGATCAATGACAGGGGGGTGATCAATGACAGGGGGGTGATCAATGACAGGGGGTTGATCAATGACAGGGGGGTGATCAATGACAGGGGGGTGATCAATGACAGGGGGGTTGATCAATGACAGGGGGGTGATCAATGACAGGGGGGTGATCAGGGAGTCTATATGGGGTGATAACCACAGTCATTGATCACGCCCCTGTAAGGCTTCATTCAGACGTCCGGATGCGTTTTGCGGATCCGATCCATCTATCAGTGCATCCGTAAAAATCATGCGGACATCTGAATGGAGCTTTACAGGGGGGTGATCAGGGAGTCTATATGGGGTGATCACCACAGTCATTGATCATGCCCCTGTAAGGCTTCATTCAGACGTCCGGATGCGTTTTGCGGATCGGATCCATCTATCAGTGCATCCGTAAAAATCATGCGGACATCTGAATGGAGCTTTACAGGGGGGTGATCAATGACAGGGGGGTGATCAGGGAGTCTATATGGGGTGATCACCACAGTCATTGATCATGCCCCTGTAAGGCTTCATTCAGACGTCCGGATGCGTTTTGCGGATCGGATCCATCTATCAGTGCATCCGTAAAAATCATGCGGACATCTGAATGGAGCTTTACAGGGGGGTGATCAGGGAGTCTATATGGGGTGATCACCACAGTCATTGATCATGCCCCTGTAAGGCTTCATTCAGACGTCCGGATGCGTTTTGAGGATCGGATCCATCTATCAGTGCATCCGTAAAAATCATGCGGACATCTGAATGGAGCTTTACAGGGGGGTGATCAGGGAGTCTATATGGGGTGATCACCACAGTCATTGATCATGCCCCTGTAAGGCTTCATTCAGACGTCCGGATGCGTTTTGCGGATCGGATCCATCTATCAGTGCATCCGTAAAAATCATGCGGACATCTGAATGGAGCTTTACAGGGGGGTGATCAGGGAGTCTATATGGGGTGATCACCACAGTCATTGATCATGCCCCTGTAAGGCTTCATTCAGACGTCCGGATGCGTTTTGAGGATCGGATCCATCTATCAGTGCATCCGTAAAAATCATGCGGACGTCTGAATGGAGCTTTACAGGGGGTTGATCAATGACAGGGGTGTAATCAATGACAGGGGGGGTGATCAGGGAGTCTATATGGGGTGATAACCACAGTCATTGATCACGCCCCTGTAAGGCTTCATTCAGACGTCCGGATGCGTTTTGCGGATCTGATCCATCTATCAGTGGATCCGTAAAAATCATGCGGACATCTGAATGGAGCTTTACAGGGGGGTAATCAATGACAGGGGGGTGATCAATGACAGGGGGGTGATCAGGGAGTCTATATGGGGTGATCAGGGGTGATCAGGGGCTAATAAGGGGTTAATAAGTGACGGGGGGGGGGGGTGTAGTGTAGTGTAGTGGTGCTTGGTGGGACTTTACTGAGCTACCTGTGTCCTCTGGTGGTCGATCCAAACAAATGGGACCACCAGAGGACCAGGTAGCAGGTATATTAGACGCTGTTATCAAAACAGCGTCTAATATACCTGTTAGGGGTTAAAAAAAACACATCTCCAGCCTGCCAGCGAACGATCGCCGCTGGCAGGCTGGAGATCAACTCTCTTACCTTCCGTTCCTGTGAGCGCGCGCGCCTGTGTGCGCGCGTTCACAGGAAATCTCGCCCATCGCGAGATGACGCATATATGCGTGACTCTGCGCAGGGCTGCCACCTCCGGAACGCGATCCTGCGTTAGGCGGTCCGGAGGTGGTTAAAGACCACTGTCCACCCCACAGTCAGTCAGACGCCAACTACTACCATGGACAAGACCAAAGAGCTGTCAGAAGACACCAGAGACAGAATTGTGGACCTGCATAAGGCTGGAAAGGGCTGCGGGGCAATTGCCAAGCAGCTTGGTGAAAAATAGATCAACTGTTGGAGCAATTGTTAGAAAATGGAAGAGGCTAAAGACGCCTGTCAGTCTCCCTCGGACTGGGGCTCCATGCAAGATCTCTCCTCGTGGGGTTTCACTGATAAGGAAGGTGAGGAATCAGCCCAGAACTAGAAGGGAGGAGCTGGTCAATGACATGAGGAGAGCGGGGACCACAGCTTCAGAGGTCACTGTCGGTAGAACACTACGCCGTCATGGTTTCAGATCATACATTGCACGGAAGGTTCTCCTGCTCCAGTCATCACATGTCCAGGCCCGTCTGAAGTTTGCCAATGACCATCTGGATGATCCAGAGGAGGCCGGGGAGAAAGGCATGTGGTCAGAGGAGACCAAAAAAGAACTTTTTGGTCTAAACTTCACTCGTTGTGTTTGGAGGAAAAAGAAGGATGAGTTGCATCCCAAGAACACCATGCCTACTGTGAAGCATGGGGGGGTAACATCATGCTTTGGGGGGGGCTTTTCTGCGAAGGGGCCAGGACGACTGCACTGTATTAAGGAGAGGATGAATGGGGCCATTTATTGGGCGATTTTGAGCAACAACCTCCTTCCCTCAGTCAGAGCATTGAAGATGGGTCGTGGCTGGGTCTTCCAACATGACAACGACCCGAAGCACACAGCCAGGATAACCAAGGAGCGGCTCCGTAAGAAGCATATCAAGGTTCTGGGGTGGCCTAGCCAGTCTCCAGACCTAAATCCAATAGAACATCTTTGGAGGGAGCTGAAACTCTGTGTTGCTCAGCGACGGCCCCGAAACCTGACAGATGTAGAGGAGATCGGTGTGGAGGAGCGGGCCAAAACCCCTGTGTGTGCAAACCTGGTCCAGAACTACAGGAGACGTCCGACCTCTGGAACTGCAGACAAAGGTTTCTGGACCAAATAGTAACAATATGATTTCCTAAATTTTTATTTTTTATTTTTTTATTCTGACCCTGAGTGGGACTGCACCTACAATGTGAATGTCAGACCCCTCCATGATTTCTAAGTGGGAGAACTTGCAAAATCACAGGGTGCTCCACTACTTCTGTTCCTCACTGTATGTACACAGTGACTGCACCGGCAGAATAGTGAGTGCAGCTCTGGAGTATAATACAGGATGTAACTCAGGATCAGTACAGGATAAGTAATGTATGTACACAGTGACTGCACCAGCAGAATAGTGAGTGCAGCTCTGGAGTATAATACAGGATGTAACTCAGGATCAGTACAGGATAAGTAATGTATGTACACAGTGACTGCACCAGCAGAATAGTGAGTGCAGCTCTGGAGTATAATACAGGATGTAACTCAGGATCAGAACAGGATAAGTAATGTATGTACACAGTGACTGCACCAGCAGAATAGTGAGTGCAGCTCTGGAGTATAATACAGGATGTAACTCAGGATCAGTACAGGATAAGTAATGTATGTACACAGTGACTGCACCAGCAGAATAGTGAGTGCAGCTCTGGAGTATAATACAGGATGTGACTCAGGATCAGTACAGGATAAGTAATGTATGTACACAGTGACTGCACCAGCAGAATAGTGAGTGCTGCTCTGGAGTATAATACAGGATGTAACTCAGGATCAGTACAGGATAAGTAATGTATGTACACAGTGACTGCACCAGCAGAATAGTGAGTGCAGCTCTGGAGTATAATACAGGATGTGACTCAGGATCAGTACAGGATAAGTAATGTATGTACACAGTGACTGCACCAGCAGAATAGTGAGTGCAGCTCTGGAGTATAATACAGGATATAACTCAGGATCAGTACAGGATAAGTAATGTATGTACACAGTGACTGCACCAGCAGAATAGTGAGTGCAGCTCTGGAGTATAATACAGGATGTAACTCAGGATCAGTACAGGATAAGTAATGTATGTACACAGTGACTGCACCAGCAGAATAGTGAGTGCAGCTCTGGAGTATAATACAGGATGTAACTCAGGATCAGTACAGGATAAGTAATGTATGTGCACAGTGACTGCACCAGCAGAATAGTGAGTGCAGCTCTGGGGTAATGTTCAGTATGTACACAGTGACAGCTTTTTCATGTAGTTCTTTGTATGGTGCTGGGTTGCCTTATGTTGTGCAGTGATGAAGCTTGGGTCGTGTTCAGACCCTCTAACCCAGGCATCCTCAAACTGTAGCCCTCCAGCTGTTGCAAAACTACAACTCCCAGCATGCCCGAACAGCCTACAGGTATCAGCCTACAGCAGGGCATTGTGGGAGTTGTAGTTTTACAACAGCTGGAGGGCCGCAGTTTGAGGATGCCTGCTCTAACCCCTGTAAATTCACATTCTGTATACACCTGCAGTCACATGTTCTGGGATTCTTGTATCCATAGCAACAGCTTGAATGCAGTCACATTGTATCCACCTTCAGGAACACGTCGTTGGCACCAGTAAGGGCTTGTTCACATCTGCGTCTGAGGCGTCGTCACAGGTTTTGTCGTAAATAGTGGAGAGAAACGTCCTACATGCAGTAAAAAAGTGTTCTTCTGAATGGAAACGGCACTGAACCCATTATAGTCGGTGGGATCTGTTTGACTCGGTTCCTGTCAGTCATGTGCAGAATCCGGACAGGGCTTCCTATCGGTCCTTTGCGGTCTGCATATCACAGAGTCGGTCCATACGGCTGCTATGGGACCTGGAGGAACATGGCTGCCCCTGTACCGGGGCTCCACGCACCTTCTCCTCTATAAAGGCTGAGTAGTCGAGGCAAACTGGCCTCACAGACCCTTCAGTTTCTATGTTTTTGAAGATTCCTTTGCGTTCCCCTTTAAGACTTTAGATCTGTCTTTGTTTTCTTAAGGAACATTTTTACTTTTCCTTTTAACAGCTTCTTAATGCATCAGGTTTTCCAGAGGGAAGGATGCGGTTCCCATGGAGACGGATGGCGCTGCGTTTGCTGTGGTCGCTCCTTTGACATGGTCTAGCGCTGATGATGTCACACATACAGCCCGTGATCTCACAGCGTTTCCCAGGTCACCCCCCCCCCCTCTGAAGTTTCTGGGGTGAATGATCATAGATGGGTGTGGGGCGCGTGGTTCTTGGCTGCAGGAGTCTGCCGCGGCGCGCGGCTCGTGTGGACAGGTTCTGGTAATTATTTTCCTGTTATTAAAGTTGCGCGGCTGCTGTGAAGAGAGATTCTGGTGGGCGAGCAATCAAAGTAATATCTAAGATATATAACAGGAGGGGGAGAAAACACGGATAATACACCGCCGGGACCAGAGGACGGGGGGGGATACAGGATGGATAGATGGATATGAAATATAGAGGTGGACATGAGATAATCATCTCGATTTATATTGCGCCAAAATATTCGGCAGTCCTTTCCATAGATAGATATTATAGATGAATAGATATGACACAGACAGATACGAGAGAGTGATCATAATAATCTTTATATGGCACCAGCTTGTTCTGCACTGCTTTCCATAGATGACTATGAGACCGATATCTGATCTAGACGGGTAGATATGATATAGATATGAGATAATAGGCGGATGTGACAGAAATGGAGTCTCTGACTCTTCTCTCTATCCTAGATATTCTGTACGTCCGCGGAGCTCACAGACGCAGCGGCTGCTCCTCCGTTTGCCCGGCGGGCAGGTCAGCCAGTCTGAATTAGCTATAAGAGCGGGGATTGGGTTTGTGTGCTTTATATATAGTATGTACTGGAGGCTGCGCATTAACCTCTGAAGGCGCACACAGCCTCTCCGTCACTCGATTTCATTCCACTCTACAGTTTTCCATCAGAAGGGATGGGGTTAATACTTTTGTCGTCCTTCCTCGGATACATTCTCGATCAAGCGATGGAGGGGGATCAGTGATAATTGTCCCCTAGAAGCTCTACAGGGGTCAGACTCGGCAGTTTTGTGAATCCCCCAGAATGTGAAGATGTTCCAGTCCCCGTGTCCTTAAGGGATCCTGTCTAAGCCATTGAGGATCAGCGGATGGGGCACCACGCTTGGGATCTCGCTGCGAGGGAAGACTGAGGAAGAAAATCCTCCGACCTTTATAAGCCATGGAGAGAAATTATAACCCTGCGCTAACCAGGAATCAAGATGGACATGTCCAACGGGTGCAGCTCATTGTCCTACTGCCGTACGTGTCGTCCGAAATGGCCAAAAGTCTCCAAACTGTCGTCCCAAAACCTATATACTGGTGTAGACTTATATACTAGTGTAGATCTATATACTGGTGTAGACTTATATACTAGTGTAGATCTATATACTGGTGTAGACTTATATACTAGTGTAGATCTATATACTGGTGTAGACTTATATACTAGTGTAGATCTATATACTGGTGTAGACTTATATACTAGTGTAGATCTATATACTGGTGTAGACTTATATACTAGTGTAGATCTATATACTGGTGTAGACTTATATACTAGTGTAGATCTATATACTGGTGTAGACTTATATACTAGTGTAGATCTACATACTGGTGTAGATCTATATACTGGTGTAGACTTACATACTGGTGTATACTGAATTATACCAGAAGGGGACCACAGGTAATTACAGACATAATTAATGCAAACAATGTTTCACTTTTTCATCTTACTGTTCCCACTTTTCCAAAACCTCCTGAAATACCCCCACATCCATTCACCCAGCAAGGAACTATTCATCTCTTCCTCCATCTTACCTTCTCATCTGACAGCTTGCACAAACCTGTTTGACAACATAAAACACTTCCTTCCCAAACACAAACCGATACCTCCTGCCCTCTCCTATTCTCACCTATTAACACTTTCTCTGCTTCTCCTTATTGCTGGTGATATCTCTCCAAATCTAGGCCCCCTTAGCAAATCCCCACTATCACCTCCATGTCCCACTACAAATCTCCTTCTTCAAATTTCTGCAACCCCTTAAACCTAATAACCATTCTTCTGACCCCTGCTCCTTTGGTTCCTCTTGCAGGAGAATTATGGAATGCACGCTCTGTCTGTAACAAACTCTCCTACATTCATGAACTTTTTATCTCTCAAAACCTTTGCTTTCTGGGTCTCACAGAAACATGGCTGACACCTCCTCCCCTGCTGCACTCTCTTATGGTGGATTTCAATTCGCTCACACACCCCGGCCCGGCTGCAAACATGGTGAAGGAGTTGGTCTTCTCCTATCAGACACCTGCTCCTACAGCCCAACTCCACTGCCACCCTCCATTACACTCACATCATTTGAAGTACACTCTGTTCGCATCTACTCTCCCTCCAACCTTCAAGTAGCCGTCATTTACCGCCCCCCAGGCCCAGCCACCATCTTTCTTGACCACTTTAACACCTGGCTACTACACTTTCTTTCTGCCGACATCCCCACTATCATCATGGATGACTTCAACATCCCTATTGACACCTGCCACTCGGTCGCCTCTAAACTCCTA
The DNA here is from genome assembly GCF_905171765.1 of Bufo bufo. Classification (NCBI taxonomy): domain Eukaryota; kingdom Metazoa; phylum Chordata; class Amphibia; order Anura; family Bufonidae; genus Bufo; species Bufo bufo. Next base: position 20,898 of record NW_024401257.1, read on the forward strand.
TCACTCTCTTCCTCCTTTGGCCTCTCACAGTGGTCTTCAGCTCCCACCCACAGAGATGGTCACACTCTGGATCTTATCTTTACCCGCCTCTGCTCCCTATCTAACCTTTCTAATTCACCTCTCCCCCTATCCGACCACAACCTACTCACCTTCTCTTCACTGGTCTCTTCTGCTGCTCCCTCGGTCCACACACTAGCACACCCCCGCAGGAACCTTAAACATCTCGACTTTCACTTGCTTTCTGACTCTCTTCTCCCACTCTTTACCATCCTCCAAGACCCAGATGCTGACACCACCCTATATAACACCACCATAAGTACAGCTCTGGACACTGCTGCCCCCCTCACACACAAAACTCGAAAAATCAGCAGACAACCCTGGCACACCAACCTGACCAAAAAACTCAGACAAGCTTCCAGGGCTGCTGAGCGACGATGGAAGAAATCCCATTCTAAAGATCACTTTACCGCATACAAAGAATCCCTCCTGATATTCAAATCCTCACTTGCTGAAGCAAAACAGGCGACTTCTCATCTCTCATATCTTCTCCGTCCCCCAGCGCCCACCCCCTCCTCTCTTCTCAGCTGAGGACTTTGCCAAATACTTCAAACAAAAGATAGTCAACATCAGAGAAAGCTTCACTACACAGTCCCCACAGACCCTCTACACAACTGCTCAGTCCTCTTCTCCCAAAACCCGCTTCTCCATCATTACAGAAGAAAAACTCTCCACCCTGCTCTCCAGATCACATCTCACCACCTGTGCACTTGACCCAATCCCATCCCACCTCATCCCTAACCTCACCACAGTGTTTATCCCAGCCCTAACTCATCTCTTCCACCTATCACTAACCTCTGGTGTCTTCCTCTCTCCTTTTAAACATGCTACCATTACACACATCCTCAAAACCTTCACTTGACCCATCTTCTTTGTCCAGTTATCGCCCCATATCACTTCTTCCATATGCCTCAAAGCTAATTGAACAACATGTCCATTCTGAACTGTCCTCTCTCCTCTCCTCCTGCGCCCTCTTTGACCGCCTACAATCTGGCTTCCGACCCCACCACTCGACTGAGACTGCCCTCACCAAAGTCACCAATGACCTACTGACAGCCAAAACCAATAAACATTACTCTGTCCTCCTTCTCCTTGACCTGTCCTCTGCCTTCTCCATTACTCTATCCTCCTCCTCCTTGACCTGTCCTCTGCCTTCTACATTACTCTGTCCTCCTTCTCCTTGACCTGTCCTCTGCCTTCTCCATTACTCTGTCCTCCTCCTCCTTGACCTGTCCTCTGCCTTCTACATTACTCTGTCCTCCTTCTCCTTGACCTGTCCTCTGCCTTCGACACTGTTGACCACTCTCTTCTGTTGCAAACTCTCTCATCTTTTGGCATCACTGACCTGGCCCTCTCCTGGATCACATTATACCTCACAGACCGGACGTTTAGCGTCTCCCACTCCCGCACCACCTCCTCGTCTCATTCCCTCTCTGTTGGTGTCCCGCAAGGCTCTGTCCTAGGACCCCTGCTCTTCTCTGTCTACACTTTTGGCTTGGGACATCTCATAGAGTCCCATGGCTTTCAGTATCCCTCCTACGCTGACGACACACAAATCTACTGGTCCAGACTTCACCACCTTACTATCCAGAATCCCTCAATGTCTATCTTCTATATCATCCTTCTTCGCCTTTCGCTTTCTAAAATTTAACATGGATAAAATAGAATTCATCATCTTTCCCCCATCTTGCTCACCCCCCCCTCCCCCCCAACAGACCTATCTATCACGATCAATGGCTGCACACTCTCCCCGGTCAACCAAGCCCGCTGCCTCGGATTGACCTTGGATTCTGCCCTCTCCTTCAGACCGCACATCCAAGCCCTTTCCACCACCTGCCACTTCCAACTCAAAAACATCTCCCGCATCCGCGCTTTCCTTAACTTTGAATCTGCGAAAATGCTTGTACATGCCCTCATCATCTCCCGCCTAGACTACTGCAACACTCTCCTCTGTGGCCTTCCATCTAGCACTCTCGCACCCCTCCAATCTATCCTCAACTCTGCTGCCCGACTAATCTACCTCTCACCCTGTTACCCCTCTGCCTCTCCCCTCTGCCAATCCCTTCAACGGCTCCCCATTGCCCAACGAATTCACTTCAAAGTACTAACAAATACATACAAGGCCGTCCACAACCTGTCCGCTCCCTACATCTCTGAGCTACTTTCCCGATACACCCCCACACGCACTCTCCGATCCTCACAAGACCTCCTTCTCTCCTCTTATTGCCTCTTCCCACAATCGCCTCCAGGATTTCTCCCGTGCATCCCCCACACTCTGGAACTCGCTGCCCCAACATATCAGACACTCACCGACAGTGGAATCCTTCAAAAGAAACCTGAAAACCCACCTCTTCAGACAAGCCTACAACCAGTGACCCTGCTGCCTCCATACCGCCATGACCCGCTTCACCCGCACCTACTGTGTCCTTCACCCATACCATGTAGATTGTAAGCCCTCGCGGGCAGGGCCCTCTCTCCTTCTGTACCAGTCTGTAACTCGTCTTGTTCCTGCTTAGTGCAATTGTCTGTATTATGTATGTGCACCGCTTATCATATGTACAGCGCTATGGGATGAATGGCGCTTTAATAATAAATAATAATAATAATATTGGTTTTAACTGGTGCAGCATTCTTATCTGCCCCACCACCACCATCTTGTGCATTATATAGTGCTGATACAAGGTGGTTCATAGGCTTTTTTTGTGGGCTCAGAAGCTTTATCCCGGATTTTTCCACAGTTTTTCTCCACTTCCCCATTTACATCATTTTTTTTTGCTGATTTGTCTTTTGATCGGAGAATCTCTGAATTGTCTGCAGCGCACCGAACTGATGGTGTTTGCAGCGTCTCGGAGAGTCTCTAGATTGTGTGCAGAGCATCTGAATGATGGTGTTTGCAGCATCTTGGAGAATCTCTGGATTGTCTGCAGAGCATTGAAACAATGATATTTGTAAAGTTTCAGAGACTATGGATTGTCTGCAGAGCACCGGAACGATGGTGTTTGCAGCATCTCGGAGAGTCTCTGGATTGTGTGCAGAGAATTTGAATGATGCTGTTTGCAGCACCATGGAGAGCCGTTGGATCAGGGCGGATTGGCAATAGACCCTACAGGGAAATTTCCCGGTGGGCCTATCCCTAGGAGGGCCCCCCAATCCTTCCTCACGGCCGCCAGCCAGGTACATAATGATCTGATTCTCTCCTACACACCTGGCCAGTAGCCGCAGGTGTCCTCCTGAATTCAACTGTATTGACGTCCTCAGGACAGTAACACAGTTGAATACTGTGCAGAAGGTGGCAGTATTTTGTGCTGCTCTGTGGAATTTGGTTCAGCTGGGGCGGTATATTGCTCTGCACTATGGTATTGCTGGCCCTGCCTAATTATGTTGCCCCGCCTTCTGTCATTTTGGACCTACCTAGATCATGGGGCCACTTTTACAATTTCTTTTCCAGGGCCACTTTTAGTTCCCATTCTGCCCCTGCTCTGGATTGTATACAGAGCATCAAAACTATGGTGTTTGCAGCTTCTCGGAGAGTCTCTGGATTGTCTGTAGAGCATCAGAACTATGGTGTTTGCAGCTTCTCGGAGAGTCCTTGGATTGTCTGAAGAGCATTAGACTGATGGTGTTTGTAGTGTCTCAGAAAGTCTCTGGATTGTCTGCAGAGCATTAGACTGATGGTGTTTGTAGTGTCTCAGAAAGTCTCTGGATTGTCTGCAGAGCATTAGACTGATGGTGTTTGCAGCGTCCCGTAGAGTCTTTGGATTGTCTGCAGAGCATTAGACTGATGGTGTTTGTAGTGTCTCAGAAAGTCTCTGGATTGTCTGCAGAGCACCGGAGTGATGGTGTTTGCAATGTTTTAGAGAGTCTCTTAGGTGTTTGCAGCATCTCTAAAAGTCTCTGGACTTCCTGCAGATCACTGGACTGAGTGTGTTTTCAGCGTCGTGGAGAGTCTCTGGATTGTCTGCAGAGCACCGGAACAATGGTGTTTGCAGCATCTCAGAGAGTCTCTGGATTGTGTGCAGAGAATTTAAATGATGCTATTTGCAGCACCATGGCGAGCCGTTGGATCAGGGCGGATTGGAAATAGACCCTACAGGAAAATTTCCCGGTGGGCCGATCCCTAGGAGGGCCCCCCAATCCTTCCTCGTGACCGCCAGCCAGGTACATAATGATCTGATTCTCTCCTACATACATGGCCAGTAGCCGCAGGTGTCCTCCTGAATTCAACTGTATTGACGTCCTCAGGACAGTAACACAGTTGAATACTGTGCAGAAGGTGGCAGTATTTTGTGCTGCTCTGTGGAATTTGGTTCAGCTGGGGCGGTATATTGCTCTGCACTATGGTATTGCTGGCCCTGCCTAATTATCTTGCCCCGCCTTCTGTCATTTTGGACCTACCTAGATCATGGGGCCACTTTTACAATTTTTTTTTCCAGGGCCACTTTTAGTTCCCATTCTGCCCCTGCTCTGGATTGTATACAGAGCATCAGAACGATGGTGTTTGCAGCTTCTCGGAGAGTCCTTGGATTGTCTACAGAGCCCTGAACTGATGGTGTTTGCAGCTTCTCGGAGAGTCCTTGGATTGTCTGTAGAGCATTAGACTGATGGTGTTTGTAGTGTCTCAGAAAGTCTCTGGATTGTCTGCAGAGCACCGGAGTGATGGTGTTTGCAATGTTTTAGAGAGTCTTTTAGGTGTTTGCAGCATCTCAGAAAGTCTCTGAATTGCCTGCAGATCACCGGACTGATGGTGTTTGCAATGTCTCGGAGAGTCTCTGGGTTGTCTGCAGAGCATCGAAACAATGCTATTTGTAATGTCTCGGAGAGTCTCTGGGTTGTCTGCAGAGCATCGAAACAATGCTATTTGTAATGTCTCGGAGAGTTTATGGATTGTCTGTAAAGCATTTGACTGATGGTGTTTGCAGCGTCTCGGAGAGTCTCTAGATTGTGTGCAGAGCATCAGAAAGATGGTGTTTGCATCATCTCAGAGATATTCTGAATTGTCTTAAGAGCATCGGAATGATGGTGTTTGCAGCACCTCGGAGAGTCTCTAGATTGTCTCTAGAGACTCTATGGTTTGTCTGTTTTAGAGAGTCTCTATATTGTCTGCAGAGAATCAAAACAATGGTGTTTGCAGCATCTCAGGAAGTCTCTGGATTGTCTGCAGAGCACCAAACTGATGGTGTTTGCAGCGGCTCGGAAAGTCTCTGGATTGTCTGCAGAGCATCAAAATGATGGTATTTGCAGCGTCTCAGAGAGTCTTTGAATTGTCTGCAGAGCACCAGACTGAAGGCGTTTGTAGCATCTCGAAGAGTCTCTGGTTTGTCTGCAGAGCATCGAAACAATGATATTTGTAACGTCTCTGAGACTCTATGGATTGTCTGTAGATCATTAGACTAATGGTGTTTGCAGCATCTCGGAGAGTCTCTGGATTGTGTGCAGAGCACCAGACTGATGGTGTTTGCAGCATTTTGGAGAGTCTCTGGATTGTCTACAGAGCACCGGAACGATGGTGTTTGCAACGATTTAGAGAGTCTTTGTCTGCAGAGCATCAAAACAATGGTGTTTGCAGGGTTTCAGAGTCTCTGGATTGTGTGCAGAGCACCGGACTGATAGTGTTTGCAGCATCTCAGAGAGTCTCTGGATTCTGTGCAGAGCACCGGACTGATGGTGTTTGCAGTGTCTCAGAGTCTCTGGATTGTGTGCAGAGCACCGGACTGATGGTGTTTGCAGCATCTCAGAGAGTCTCTGGATTCTGTGCAGAGCACCGGACTGATGGTGTTTGCATCGTCTCAGAGAGTCTCTGGATTGTGTGCAGAGCACCAGACTGATAGTGTTTGCAGCATCTCAGAGAGTCTCTGGATTCTGTGCAGAGCACCGGACTGATGGTGTTTGCATCGTCTCAGAGAGTCTCTGGATTGTCTGCAGAGCACCGGACTGATGGTGTTTGCAGCATTTCGGAGAGTCTCTGGATTGTCTGCAGATCACCAGACTGATGGTGTTTGCAGCATCTCGGAGAGTCTCTGGATTGTGTGCAGAGCACCGGACTGATGGTGTTTGCAGCATTTCGGAGAGTCTCTGGATTGTCTGCAGAGCACCGGACTGATGGTGTTTGCAGCATTTCGGAGAGTCTCTGGATTGTGTGCAGAGCACCGGACTGATGGTGTTTGCAGTGTCTCGGAGAGTCTCTGGATTGTGTGCAGAGCACCGGACTGATGGTGTTTGCAGCATTTCGGAGAGTCTCTGGATTGTATGCAGAGCACCAGACTGATGGTGTTTGCAGTGTCTCGGAGAGTCTCTGGATTGTGTGCAGAGCACCGGACTGATGGTGTTTGCAGCATTTCGGAGAGTCTCTGGATTGTGTGCAGAGCACCGAACTGATGGTGTTTGCAGTGTCTCGGAGAGTCTCTGGATTGTCTGCAGAGCACCGGACTGATGGTGTTTGCAGCGTCTCGGAGAGTCTCTGGATTGTCTGCAGAGCACCGGACTGATGGTGTTTGCAGCGTCTCGGAGAGTCTCTGGATTGTGTGCAGAGCACCAGACTGATGGTGTTTGCAGCATTTCGGAGAGTCTCTGGATGGTCTGCAGAGCACCAGACTAATGGTGTTTGCAGCATTTCGGAGAGTCTCTGGATGGTCTGCAGAGCACCAGACTGATGGTGTTTGCAGTGTCTTGGAGAGTCTCTGGATTGTCTGCAGAGCACCAGACTGATGGTGTTTGCAGCATTTCGGAGAGTCTCTGGATTGAGTGCAGAGCACCAGACTGATTGTATTTGCAATGTCTCAGATAGTCTCTGGATTGTCTGCAGAGCACCGGACTGATGGTGTTTGCAGCATTTCGGAGATTCTCTGGATTGTGTGCAGAGCACCGGACTGATGGTGTTTGCAGTGTCTCGGAGAGTCTCTGGATTGTCTGCAGAGCACTGGACTGATGGTGTTTGCAGCATTTAGGAGAGTCTCTGGATTTTGTGCAGAGCACCGGACTGATGGTGTTTGCAGCGTCTCGGAGAGTCTCTGGATTGTCTGCAGAGCACCGGACTGATGGTGTTTGCAGCATTCCGGAGAGTCTCTGGATTGTGTGCAGAGCACCAGACTAATGGTGTTTGCAGCGTCTCGGAGAGTCTCTGGATTGTCTGCAGAGCACCAGACTGATGGTGTTTGCAGCATTTCGGAGAGTCTCTGGATCGTGTGCAGAGCACCAGACTGATGGTGTTTGCAGTGTCTCGGAGAGTCTCTGGATTGTGTGCAGAGCACCGGACTGATGGTGTTTGCAGTGTCTCGGAGAGTCTCTGGATTGTGTGCAGAGCACCAAACTGATGGTGTTTGCAGCATTTCGGAGAGTCTCTGGATGGTCTGCAGAGCACCAGACTAATGGTGTTTGCAGCATTTCGGAGAGTCTCTGGATTGTGTGCAGAGCACCAGACTGATGGTGTTTGCAGCATTTCGGAGAGTCTCTGGATGGTCTGCAGAGCACCAGACTGATGGTGTTTGCAGTGTCTAGGAGAGTCTCTGGATTGTCTGCAGAGCACCGGATTGATGGTGTTTGCAGCGTTTCGGAGAGTCTCTGGATTGTGTGCAGAGCACCAGACTGATGGTGTTTGCAGCATTTCGGAGAGTCTCTGGATGGTCTGCAGAGCACCAGACTGATGGTGTTTGCAGCATTGCGGAGAGTCTCTGGATGGTCTGCAGAGCACCAGACTAATGGTGTTTGCAGTGTCTCGGAGAGTCTTTGGATTGTGTGCAGAGCACCAGACTGATGGTGTTTGCAGCATTTCGGAGAGTCTCTGGATGGTCTGCAGAGCACCAGACTAATGGTGTTTGCAGCATTTCGGAGAGTCTCTGGATGGTCTGCAGAGCACCAGACTGATGGTGTTTGCAGTGTCTAGGAGAGTCTCTGGATTGTCTGCAGAGCACCAGACTGATGGTGTTTGCAGCATTTCGGAGAGTCTCTGGATTGAGTGCAGAGCACCAGACTGATAGTATTTGCAATGTCTCAGAGAGTCTCTGGATTGTCTGCAGAGCACCGGACTGATGGTGTTTGCAGCATTTCGGAGAGTCTCTGGATTGTGTGCAGAGCACCGAACTGATGGTGTTTGCAGTGTCTCGGAGAGTCTCTGGATTGTCTGCAGAGCACCGGACTGATGGTGTTTGCAGCATTTCGGAGAGTCTCTGGATTGTGTGCAGAGCACCGGACTTATGGTGTTTGCAGCGTCTCGGAGAGTCTCTGGATTGTCTGCAGAGCACCAGACTGATGGTGTTTGCAGCATTTCGGAGAGTCTCTGGATCGTGTGCAGAGCACCAGACTGATGGTGTTTGCAGTGTCTCGGAGAGTCTCTGGATTGTGTGCAGAGCACCGGACTGATGGTGTTTGCAGTGTCTCGGAGAGTCTCTGGATTGTGTGCAGAGCACCAAACTGATGGTGTTTGCAGCATTTCAGAGAGTCTCTGGATTGTGTGCAGAGCACCGGACTGATGGTGTTTGCAGCGTCTCGGAGAGTCTCTGGATTGTGTACAGAGCACCAGACTGATGGTGTTTGCAGCATTTCAGAGAGTCTCTGGATGGTCTGCAGAGCACCAGACTAATGGTGTTTGCAGCATTTCGGAGAGTCTCTGGATTGTGTGCAGAGCACCAGACTGATGGTGTTTGCAGCATTTCGGAGAGTCTCTGGATGGTCTGCAGAGCACCAGACTGATGGTGTTTGCAGTGTCTAGGAGAGTCTCTGGATTGTCTGCAGAGCACCGGATTGATGGTGTTTGCAGCGTTTCGGAGAGTCTCTGGATTGTGTGCAGAGCACCAGACTGATGGTGTTTGCAGCATTTTGGAGAGTCTCTGGATGGTCTGCAGAGCACCAGACTGATGGTGTTTGCAGTGTCTCGGAGAGTCTCTGGATTGTCTGCAGAGCACTGGACTGATGGTGTTTGCAGCGTCTCGGAGAGTCTCTGGATTGTGTGCAGAGCACCAGACTGATGGTGTTTGCAGCATTTCGGAGAGTCTCTGGATGGTCTGCAGAGCACCAGAATGATGGTGTTTGCAGCATTTCGGAGAGTCTCTGGATGGTCTGCAGAGCACCAGACTAATGGTGTTTGCAGTGTCTCGGAGAGTCTCTGGATTGTGTGCAGAGCACCAGACTGATGGTGTTTGCAGCATTTCGGAGAGTCTCTGGATGGTCTGCAGAGCACCAGACTAATGGTGTTTGCAGCATTTCGGAGAGTCTCTGGATGGTCTGCAGAGCACCAGACTGATGGTGTTTGCAGTGTCTAGGAGAGTCTCTGGATTGTCTGCAGAGCACCAGACTGATGGTGTTTGCAGCATTTCGGAGAGTCTCTGGATTGAGTGCAGAGCACCAGACTGATAGTATTTGCAATGTCTCAGAGAGTCTCTGGATTGTCTGCAGAGCACCGGACTGATGGTGTTTGCAGCATTTCGGAGAGTCTCTGGATTGTGTGCAGAGCACCGAACTGATGGTGTTTGCAGTGTCTCGGAGAGTCTCTGGATTGTCTGCAGAGCACCGGACTGATGGTGTTTGCAGCATTTCGGAGAGTCTCTGGATTGTGTGCAGAGCACCGGACTAATGGTGTTTGCAGCGTCTCGGAGAGTCTCTGGATTGTGTGCAGAGCACCGGACTGATGGTGTTTGCAGCGTCTCGGAGAGTCTCTGGATTGTCTGCAGAGCACCGGACTGATGGTGTTTGCAACGTCTCGGAGAGTCTCTGGATTGTGTGCAGAGCACCGGACTGATGGTGTTTGCAGCATTCCGGAGAGTCTCTGGATTGTGTGCAGAGCACCAGACTAATGGTGTTTGCAGTGTCGTCTCGGAGAGTCTCTGGATTGTGTGCAGAGCACCGGACTGATGGTGTTTGCAGTGTCTCGGAGAGTCTCTGGATTGTGTGCAGAGCACCGGACTAATGATGTTTGCAGTGTCTAGGAGAGTCTCTGGATTGTGTGCAGAGCACCAGACTAATGGTGTTTGCAGTGTCGTCTCGGAGAGTCTCTGGATTGTGTGCAGAGCACCGGACTGATGGTGTTTGCAGCATTTCGGAGAGTCTCTGGATGGTCTGCAGAGCACCAGACTGATGGTGTTTGCAGTGTCTAGGAGAGTCTCTGGATTGAGTGCAGAGCACCAGACTGATAGTATTTGCAATGTCTCAGAGAGTCTCTGGATTGTCTGCAGAGCACCGGACTGATGGTGTTTGCAGCATTTCGGAGAGTCTCTGGATTGTGTGCAGAGCACCGGACTGATGGTGTTTGCAGCGTCTCGGAGAGTCTCTGGATTGTCTGCAGAGCACCGGACTGATGGTGTTTGCAGTGTCTCGGAGAGTCTCTGGATTGTGTGCAGAGCACCGGACTGATGGTGTTTGCAGCGTCTCGGAGAGTCTCTGGATTGTCTGCAGAGCACCGGACTGATGGTGTTTGCAGTGTCTCGGAGAGTCTCTGGATTGTCTGCAGAGCACCGGACTGATGGTGTTTGCAGTGTCTCGGAGAGTCTCTGGATTGTGTGCAGAGCACCGGAGTGATGGTGTTTGCAGCGTCTCGGAGAGTCTCTGGATTATGTGCAGAGCACCGGAGTGATGGTGTTTGCAGCGTCTCGGAGAGTCTCTGGATTGTCTGCAGAGCACCAGACTGATGGTGTTTGCAGCATTTCGGAGAGTCTCTGGATTGTCTGCAGAGCACCGGACTGATGGTGTTTGCAGTGTCTCGGAGAGTCTCTGGATTGTCTGCAGAGCACCAGACTGATGGTGTTTGCAGTGTCTCGGAGAGTCTCTGGATTGTGTGCAGAGCACCGGACTAATGATGTTTGCAGCGTCTCGGAGAGTCTCTGGATTGTGTGCAGAGCACCGGACTGATGGTGTTTGCAGTGTCTCGGAGAGTCTCTGGATTGTGTGCAGAGCACCAGACTGATGGTGTTTGCAGCGTCTCGGAGAGTCTCTGGATTGTGTGCAGAGCACCGGACTGATGGTGTTTGCAGCGTCTCGGAGAGTCTCTGGATTGTCTGCAGAGCACCGGACTGATGGTGTTTGCAACGTCTCGGAGAGTCTCTGGATTGTGTGCAGAGCACCGGACTGATGGTGTTTGCAGCATTCCGGAGAGTCTCTGGATTGTGTGCAGAGCACCAGACTAATGGTGTTTGCAGTGTCGTCTCGGAGAGTCTCTGGATTGTGTGCAGAGCACCGGACTGATGGTGTTTGCAGTGTCTCGGAGAGTCTCTGGATTGTGTGCAGAGCACCGGACTAATGATGTTTGCAGCGTCTCGGAGAGTCTCTGGATTGTGTGCAGAGCACCAGACTAATGGTGTTTGCAGCGTCTCGGAGAGTCTCTGGATTGTCTGCAGAGCACCGGACTGATGGTGTTTGCAGTGTCTCGGAGAGTCTCTGGATTGTGTGCAGAGCACCGGACTGATGGTGTTTGCAGCATTTCGGAGAGTCTCTGGATGGTCTGCAGAGCACCAGACTGATGGTGTTTGCAGTGTCTAGGAGAGTCTCTGGATTGAGTGCAGAGCACCAGACTGATAGTATTTGCAATGTCTCAGAGAGTCTCTGGATTGTCTGCAGAGCACCGGACTGATGGTGTTTGCAGCATTTCGGAGAGTCTCTGGATTGTGTGCAGAGCACCGGACTGATGGTGTTTGCAGCGTCTCGGAGAGTCTCTGGATTGTCTGCAGAGCACCGGACTGATGGTGTTTGCAGTGTCTCGGAGAGTCTCTGGATTGTGTGCAGAGCACCGGACTGATGGTGTTTGCAGCGTCTCGGAGAGTCTCTGGATTGTCTGCAGAGCACCGGACTGATGGTGTTTGCAGTGTCTCGGAGAGTCTCTGGATTGTCTGCAGAGCACCGGACTGATGGTGTTTGCAGTGTCTCGGAGAGTCTCTGGATTGTGTGCAGAGCACCGGAGTGATGGTGTTTGCAGCGTCTCGGAGAGTCTCTGGATTATGTGCAGAGCACCGGAGTGATGGTGTTTGCAGCGTCTCGGAGAGTCTCTGGATTGTCTGCAGAGCACCAGACTGATGGTGTTTGCAGCATTTCGGAGAGTCTCTGGATTGTCTGCAGAGCACCGGACTGATGGTGTTTGCAGTGTCTCGGAGAGTCTCTGGATTGTCTGCAGAGCACCAGACTGATGGTGTTTGCAGTGTCTCGGAGAGTCTCTGGATTGTGTGCAGAGCACCGGACTAATGATGTTTGCAGCGTCTCGGAGAGTCTCTGGATTGTGTGCAGAGCACCGGACTGATGGTGTTTGCAGTGTCTCGGAGAGTCTCTGGAATGTGTGCAGAGCACCAGACTGATGGTGTTTGCAGCGTCTCGGAGAGTCTCTGGATTGTCTGCAGAGCAGCGGGCTGATTTCCTATTGCATATCTTCTGTTCACTCCCGGCGAGCGCTCCCTGCCTTTTCCGTCATTTATTATTAGTCAGGAGGGCAGGACGAGGCATGAACGTCCCAACACCTCATTCACACAGGCGCTGCCCGCTCTCTGGGGCACAACTTACTGCTTCATGACCAATAAAGAACGTGTGTGATCTAATAGCTGAGCACATTGAGGTAAGTGGCCCCGTGCTGCCAGAGAACGAGGCCCCTGTGCTGATTGTATTTGTAATTGTTTCCTGGATGATTGACAGACGCAGATTTACAACAAATTCCCTCGACTCCTCAATAAACTGTGGATCTGGAGGAAACTCAGCATCAAAGCTTTTCTTAAAGGTCATAATCTGATATGGACAGATTCTTTAAATAAGAACGTTCATTAGAGGTTTGAAGGTACTTTATATAACTGCTGAGGAGCCGCCCAGAACTACACCCTATACTGGACCTACATGAACCGTGCACACATCTCCACTGGGATCTGCACACCGGTACGGACCTACCTTACCTAGGACATAAATAGTGGAGACCCTCTGTCTATTGGGAGGCCAGACCATAGAAAGATGGAGAAGCCCTTTAGAGGATAGCACTACATTTGAACACAAATTCAGTTTCCATATAAAATGAATGTTCATAAACAAGGAGTTACTGTACATACATTACTTATCCTGTACTGATCCTGAGTAACATCCTATATTATACCCCAGAGCTGCACTCACTATTCTGCTGGTGCAGTCACTGTGTACATACATTACTTATCCTGTACTGATCCTGAGTTACATCCTGTATTATACTCCAGAGCTGCACTCCCTATTCTGCTGGTGCAGTCACTGTGTACATACATTACTTATCCTGTACTGATCCTGAGTTACATCCTGTATTATACTCCAGAGCTGCACTCACTGTTCTGCTGGTGCAGTCACTGTGTACATACATTACTTATCCTGTACTGATCCTGAGTAACATCCTGTATTATACCCCAGAGCTGCATTCACTATTCTGCTGGTGCAGTCACTGTGTACATACATTACTTATCCTGTACTGATCCTGAGTAACATCCTATATTATACCCCAGAGCTGCACTCACTATTCTGCTGGTGCAGTCACTGTGTACATACATTACTTATCCTGTACTGATCCTGAGTTACATCCTGTATTATACTCCAGAGCTGCACTCCCTATTCTGCTGGTGCAGTCACTGTGTACATACATTACTTATCCTGTACTGATCCTGAGTTACATCCTGTATTATACTCCAGAGCTGCACTCACTGTTCTGCTGGTGCAGTCACTGTGTACATACATTACTTATCCTGTACTGATCCTGAGTAACATCCTGTATTATACCCCAGAGCTGCATTCACTATTCTGCTGGTGCAGTCACTGTGTACATACATTACTTATCCTGTACTGATCCTGAGTTACATCCTGTATTATACTCCAGAGCTGCACTCACTGTTCTGCTGGTGCAGTCACTGTGTACATACATTACTTATCCTGTACTGATCCTGAGTAACATCCTGTATTATACCCCAGAGCTGCACTCACTATTCTGCTGGTGCAGTCACTGTGTACATACATTACTTATCCTGTACTGATCCTGAGTTACATCCTGTATTATACTCCAGAGCTGCACTCACTGTTCTGCTGGTGCAGTCACTGTGTACATACATTACTTATCCTGTACTGATCCTGAGTTACATCCTGTATTATACTCCAGAGCTGCACTCACTATTCTGCTGGTGCAGTCACTGTGTACATACATTACTTATCCTGTACTGATCCTGACTTACACCCTGTATTATACTCCAGAGCTGTGCTCATTATTCTGCTGGTGGAGTCACTGTGTACATACATTACTTATCCTGTACTGATCCTGAGTTACATCCTGTATTATACTCCAGAGCTGCACTCACTATTCTGCTGGTGCAGTCACTGTGTACATACGTTACTTATCCTGTACTGATCCTGAGTTACATCCTGTATTATACTCCAGAGCTGCACTCACTATTCTGCTGGTGCAGTCACTGTGTACATACATTACTTATCCTGTACTGATCCTGAGTTACATCCTGTATTATACTCTAGAGCTGCACTCATTATTCTGCTGGTACAGTCACTGTGTACATACATTACTTACCCTGTACTGATCCTGAGTTACATCCTGTATTATACTCCAGAGCTGCACTCACTATTCTGCTGGTGCAGTCACTGTGTACATACGTTACTTATCCTGTATTATACTTCAGAGCTGCACTCACTATTCTGCTGGTGCAGTCACTGCGTACATACATTACTTATCCTGTACTGATCCTGAGTTACATCCTGTATTATACTCCAGAGCTGCACTCACTATTCTGCTGGTGCAGTCACTGTGTACATACATTACTTATCCTGTACTGATCTTCAGTTACATCCTGTATTATACTCCAGAGCTGTACTCGCTATTCTGCTGGTGCAGTCACTGTGTACATACATTACTTATCCTGTATTGATCCGGAGTTACATCCTGTATTACACTCCAGAGCTGCACTCACTATTCTGCTGGTGCACTCACTGTGTACACACATTACTTATCCTGTACTGATCCTGAGTTACATCCTGTATTATACTCCAGAGCTGCACTCACTATTCTGCTGGTACACTCACTGTGTGCATACATTACTTATCCTGTAGTGATCCTGAGTTACATCCTGTATTATACTCCAGAGCTGCACTCACTATTCTGCTGGTGCAGTCACTGTGTACATACATTACTTATCCTGTACTGATCCTGAGTTACATCCTGTATTATACTCCAGAGCTGCACTCACTATTCTGCTGGTGCAGTCACTGTGTACATACATTATTTATCCTGTACTGATCCTGAGTTACATCCTGTATTATACTCCAGAGCTGCACTCACTATTCTGCTGGTGCAGTCACTGTGTACATACATTACTTATCCTGTTCTGATCCTGAGTTACATCCTGTATTATACTCCAGAGCTGCACTCACTATTCTGCTGGTGCAGTCACTGTGTACATACATTACTTATCCTGTACTGATCCTGAGTTACATCCTGTATTATACTCCAGAGCTGCACTCACTATTCTGCTGGTGCAGTCACTGTGTACATACATTACTTATCCTGTACTGATCCTGAGTTACATTCTGTATTATACTCCAGAGCTGCACTCACTATTCTGCTGGTGCAGTCACTGTGTACATACATTACTTATCCTGTACTGATCCTGAGTTACATCCTGTATTATACTCCAGAGCTGCACTCACTATTCTGCTGGTGCAGTCACTGTGTACATACATTACTTATCCTGTACTGATCCTGAGTTACATCCTGTATTACACTCCAGAGCTGCACTCACTATTCTGCTGGTGCAGTCACTGTGTACATACATTACTTATCCTGTACTGATCCTGAGTTACATCCTGTATTATACTCCAGAGCTGCACTCACTATTCTGCTGGTGCAGTCACTGTGTACATACATTACTTATCCTGTACTGATCCTGAGTTACATCCTGTATTATACCCCAGAGCTGCACTCACTATTCTGCTGGTGCAGTCACTGTGTACATACATTACTTATCCTGTACTGATCCTGAGTTACATCCTGTATTATACTCCAGAGCTGCACTCACTATTCTGCTGGTTTAGTCACTGTGTACAGACATTACTTATCCTGTACTGATCCTGAGTTACATCCTGTATTATACTCCAGAGCTGCACTCACTATTCTGCTGGTGCAGTCACTGTGTACATACATTACTTATCCTGTACTGATCCTGAGTTACATCCTGTATTATACTCCAGAGCTGCACTCACTACTCTGCTGGTGCAGTCACTGTGTGCATACATTACTTATCCTGTACTGATCCTGAGTTACATCCTGTATTATACCCCAGAGCTGCACTCACTATTCTGCTGGTGCAGTCACTGTGTACATACATTACTTATCCTGTACTGATCCTGAGTTACATCCTGTATTATACTCCAGAGCTGCACTCACTACTCTGCTGGTGCAGTCACTGTGTACATACATTACTTATCCTGTACTGATCCTGAGTTACATCCTGTATTATACTCCAGAGCTGCACTCACTATTCTGCTGGTGCAGTCACTGTGTACATACATTACTTATCATGTACTGATCCTGAGTTACATCCTGTATTATACTCCAGAGCTGCACTCACTATTCTGCTGGTGCAGTCACTGTGTACATACATTACTTATCCTGTACTGATCCTGAGTTACATCCTGTATTATACTCCAGAGCTGCATTCACTATTCTGCTGGTGCAGTCACTGTGTACATACATTACATTACTTATCCTGTACTGATCCTGAGTTACATCCTGTATTATACTCCAGAGCTGCACTCACTATTCTGCTGGTGCAGTCACTGTGTACATACATTACTTATCCTGTACTGATCCTGAGTTACATTCTGTATTATACTCCAGAGCTGCACTCACTATTCTGCTGGTGCAGTCACTGTGTACATACATTACTTATCCTGTACTGATCCTGAGTTACATCCTGTATTATACTCCAGAGCTGCACTCATTATTCTGCTGGTGCAGTCACTGTGTACATACATTACTTATCCTGTACTGATCCTGAGTTACATCCTGTATTACACTCCAGAGCTGCACTCACTATTCTGCTGGTGCAGTCACTGTGTACATACATTACTTATCCTGTACTGATCCTGAGTTACATCCTGTATTATACTCCAGAGCTGCACTCACTATTCTGCTGGTGCAGTCACTGTGTACATACATTACTTATCCTGTACTGATCCTGAGTTACATCCTGTATTATACCCCAGAGCTGCACTCACTATTCTGCTGGTGCAGTCACTGTGTACATACATTACTTATCCTGTACTGATCCTGAGTTACATCCTGTATTATACTCCAGAGCTGCACTCACTATTCTGCTGGTTTAGTCACTGTGTACAGACATTACTTATCCTGTACTGATCCTGAGTTACATCCTGTATTATACTCCAGAGCTGCACTCACTATTCTGCTGGTGCAGTCACTGTGTACATACATTACTTATCCTGTACTGATCCTGAGTTACATCCTGTATTATACTGCAGAGCTGCACTCACTATTCTGCTGGTGCAGTCACTGTGTACATACATTACTTATCCTGTACTGATCCTGAGTTACATCCTGTATTATACTCCAGAGCTGCACTCACTATTCTGCTGGTTTAGTCACTGTGTACAGACATTACTTATCCTGTACTGATCCTGAGTTACATCCTGTATTATACTCCAGAGCTGCACTCACTATTCTGCTGGTGCAGTCACTGTGTACATACATTACTTATCCTGTACTGATCCTGAGTTACATCCTGTATTACACTCCAGAGCTGCACTCACTATTCTGCTGGTGCAGTCACTGTGTACATACATTACTTATCCTGTACTGATCCTGAGTTACATCCTGTATTATACTCCAGAGCTGCACTCACTATTCTGCTGGTGCAGTCACTGTGTACATACATTACTTATCCTGTACTGATCCTGAGTTACATCCTGTATTATACCCCAGAGCTGCACTCACTATTCTGCTGGTGCAGTCACTGTGTACATACATTACTTATCCTGTACTGATCCTGAGTTACATCCTGTATTATACTCCAGAGCTGCACTCACTATTCTGCTGGTTTAGTCACTGTGTACAGACATTACTTATCCTGTACTGATCCTGAGTTACATCCTGTATTATACTCCAGAGCTGCACTCACTATTCTGCTGGTGCAGTCACTGTGTACATACATTACTTATCCTGTACTGATCCTGAGTTACATCCTGTATTATACTGCAGAGCTGCACTCACTATTCTGCTGGTGCAGTCACTGTGTACATACATTACTTATCCTGTACTGATCCTGAGTTACATCCTGTATTATACTCCAGAGCTGCACTCACTATTCTGCTGGTTTAGTCACTGTGTACAGACATTACTTATCCTGTACTGATCCTGAGTTACATCCTGTATTATACTCCAGAGCTGCACTCACTATTCTGCTGGTGCAGTCACTGTGTACATACATTACTTATCCTGTACTGATCCTGAGTTACATCCTGTATTATACTGCAGAGCTGCACTCACTATTCTGCTGGTGCAGTCACTGTGTACATACATTACTTATCCTGTACTGATCCTGAGTTACATCCTGTATTATACTCCAGAGCTGCACTCACTATTCTGCTGGTTTAGTCACTGTGTACAGACATTACTTATCCTGTACTGATCCTGAGTTACATCCTGTATTATACTCCAGAGCTGCACTCACTATTCTGCTGGTGCAGTCACTGTGTACATACATTACTTATCCTGTACTGATCCTGAGTTACATCCTGTATTACACTCCAGAGCTGCACTCACTATTCTGCTGGTGCAGTCACTGTGTACATACATTACTTATCCTGTACTGATCCTGAGTTACATCCTGTATTATACTCCAGAGCTGCACTCACTATTCTGCTGGTGCAGTCACTGTGTACATACATTACTTATCCTGTACTGATCCTGAGTTACATCCTGTATTATACCCCAGAGCTGCACTCACTATTCTGCTGGTGCAGTCACTGTGTACATACATTACTTATCCTGTACTGATCCTGAGTTACATCCTGTATTATACTCCAGAGCTGCACTCACTATTCTGCTGGTGCAGTCACTGTGTACATACATTACTTATCCTGTACTGATCCTGAGTTACATCCTGTATTATACTCCAGAGCTGCACTCACTATTCTGCTGGTGCAGTCACTGTGTACATACATTACTTATCCTGTACTGATCCTGAGTTTTACAGCCAGACACGGAGGCTCCTATTGCTCTCTCCTTCTTTACTGTCCACCTTATAGCAGCAAAGAAAAAAACTTTACATAACATGACGTAACCATAGTAACATCACCCTCCCCTCACAGTCCATATAACAGACGGCTCCTCCTATAGATCCTCCTCTTTCTTTGCTGCTGCCACCAAGATAAGTGCTCATTTTGGCAGCTCCTGTTTTATTCATATTGTGCATTGATTTATATATGCTTTATTTCATGTTTTTGTTTTAACTGCACGCTTTTCTTAGCGTTTATGGTGCAGGGCATTGCTTGGGGCTAGTCCCCCTGCGGCCATCTCCACTGCTGGTAGTTTGTGTCATGGGGATCGTTTTGTTTTTTCCCTCCATAGCCTCCGCTTCTTGCGGTTTACACTTTGTGCCCATACAGTTTTCTATTCATTACTGTGTCTTACCGCCTTCACCGCATCGCTTCCTGCGCTCTGCCCAGTCTTCTCCATAGTCGCGTGATCTCGCGAGATCGCGGCGGCCATTTTGGTACACCTTTGCCGCCTCCCGCTGGATATCGCGGGATTTCGGCGCCCATTTTGTTTTCTTCTGGTATCTCCGTCGGGCGTCGCGAGACTTCGGCGGCCCTGGCATTTGTCACCGCATCTTCCTGAGTTCCAGTCGCCTGACGTCGGCGCTTCTCTCAAGCGGGTGAATAACCCAATTTTAGTCTAGTTCTCTTAACGATCTTTCTAGTTAGATCCGATCCCTTACCTTTAGATTAGATCGGTTTTATTCCCCTGCAGTATATATATTTTAGTATACTTTCTCACCATGCCTCTTTCAGACCCTACCCCTGAGGCCTCAGCTCCCTCATCTCCTGTGAGAGATTCATATATGGATAGGGACACTCAGGCAGTAGCGCTGCAGCGCTCTGTCACGGCCGCAATCACTGCGGCTATGGACTCCATGTCCTCTGTGCTGTCTCAGACGATAGCACAGGCTCTGGCTGGTCACCCTGTTTCAGGGTCTGTGCAGCCTGCGGCCCCCACAGCTCAGCAGCCTCCTATGAATAGTCCTGTGTCACAGGTACAATTGACTGGTGCGCCTCCGGCCACCCTTGAACACGCGCATAGATCGCGTAAGAGAGCCTTTCCGCGCCAGGCAGAACGGGCGCGGCCTTGGAAATGCGCTAGAGCGCAACAATTGAGCGATTCTGACGCCGATATTGGGTCAGATGAGGAGGCCTTTGCTGATACAAATGCTGATTCGGAGGATGAAACGCATGCGGGGCCTAGTTCCCCCCACTGCCCCACTCCTTCCACTTCTCAGGTGAAGGATCCCTCTGCCAGGGCTACTCCGGCCTCCTCCTTTGTTGACTCTTTGGGAGAGCCCATGTTTGACCCTAACGCCCTCCACCATCCCAGATCGGCGGAGTGGCTACCGACGGACCATGTTGGTAAATACCTGGAACATTGGGTCCGCCGCCCCCTTAGCAAGGAGGCGAGAAACAAGATGAAGGCTGAATGCCCTAGGCCCATTGTACCTAATAAGGTATGTGACACCCCGGTGGTTGACCCCAAGGTCACACAATTTCTGGCCAAGTCAGGCTGGAATCCCCGTAAGGGGTTAGACTCAGCTCTGCGTAGCTGTCAGGACAAGCTCCTGGATGTGTTTGGTCCTCTGGCCAAATTATTTGAGAATTATTGGCTGAGAATGCCAGGTCAGATGGGTCCCCTATTGACCCTGAGGAAATGAGAGGCTGGATCCAGCGTGCAATTTGCATCGCGGGCAATGCCAATTCCTCTCTAGCAATCGAGAGAAGGAATGCAATTCTATTTAAAATAGACCCGAAACTGGCCAACCTGGCCCTTACTGAATCAGGCGCAGATGCTCAGGGTCATCTCTTTGGAGACTCCTTTATTAAGGACTTGAGCCGGTTCGTGGGAGCTTTCACTGCCCTAGATAAGGCCCAATCTTCAATTAGGAGAGTTTTCCAGGGACGGGTCTCCACCAGGGCCGGCAGTATTAGGGGCAGTCTGTCCAGCCGTTCCAATTTTCAAACCCGCAACGCGGGCAGAGGCTCCTTTCATCTACGCCCCGCCTTCCAGGAACAGAGGTTTCCATCCCCGTTCTTCCCGGCCAGAGGTGGACAATGGCGTGGCAGACCCTACAGAGGAAATCAGTCCTCACGACGACATTTCGGTAAGTCCTCCCCCGATGGGGGTTTCTTTGGAGCATTGCATAGGGGGCAGACTCCTACATTTTTCCCCTGCTTGGGCGGCAATAACATCCGACCCTTGGATTTTATCCACTGTAGTAGGCTTCCAGGTAGAACTCGTGGCTTCGCCAGACCAGATTTCTACCCCTCCCACCTCCCTGCTGTCTCGCCCCGACGCCGCGCTGGTAGACCTAGAACTCACTTCCCTCTACCACAAGCGGGCGATCGAGAGGGCACCACCAGGCATGACGGGTGTCATCAGCTCTATCTTTCTGGTCCAGAAGAAAGGGGGTCAGATGCGCCCTGTTATCAATTTACGGGCTCTGAATGCGATTGTCCGCTATCGCCACTTCAAGATGGAGGGCATCCATCTACTCCGAGATCTCCTCATGCCAGGCGATTGGTTTGTAAAACTAGACCTCAAGGACGCTTACTTAACAGTACCTGTGTCCGCCCCATCCAGGGACTTACTTCGGTTCCTGTGGAGGGGAGAAATCTGGAGGTTCTCTTGCCTCCCTTTCGGCCTTTCCTCAGCACCGTGGTGCTTCACGAAACTTATGCGACCAGTGGTTGCCTGGCTTCGCAGTCGTGGGGTCCGCCTCATTATATACCTGGACGACATTCTTGTCATGCACCATTCAGCCTCGACTCTGTTGATACATCTCCGCTGGACGATGGACCTTCTATCCCGTCTAGGTTTTCTCGTCAACCACGAGAAGTCGTGCTTAGAACCATCGCAGAGGATGGAGTTCTTGGGGTTTACCGTGGATTCAGTGTCCGAATCCCTCTCCCTACCCGCAACGAAGCTGCGTTCCATACGCAAGGAACTCAGACATGCCCTGTCTATGCCTCTGCTGTCCCTACGCCATTTGGCCAGGATCATAGGTCTTCTCGCCTCATCGATACAAGCAGTGTTTCCAGCCCCATTGCACTACAGGGCCCTTCAGCGCTTGAAGATAGCACATCTCCGCTCTGGCGCTGCGTTCGCAGACACTCTGATCCTGGACCCGGAATCTCGGGAAGAGATCGCTTGGTGGATCGACAACCTGGAAGCATGGAACGGCAAAGCGATATTCGGTTTACAACCCGATTTCACTGTCAAGTCGGACGCCAGCCTTCACGGTTGGGGTGCCCACTGCAACGGGATCTCCACAGGTGGCCGGTGGTCCGCAGAAGAGGCACGACTTCATATCAACGCGTTGGAACTTCTTGCCGGTTCCTTTGCCATTCGGAGTTTCACCAACGGGATGGCTCGGGCGTGCATTCGTTTGAGGATGGACAACGTGTCTGCAGTACGGTACATAAACCGGTTGGGAGGTACGCGCTCAGCTACCTTGGCACGGTTAGCGAAAGATTTCTGGGCCTTTTGTCTCTCCAGGGAGGTCATGGTTCAAGCGGAATTCCTCCCGGGACTCCACAACACTCGGGCGGATTGGGGCTCTCGATACCTTACGGACAGCAGCGATTGGATGTTAGCGCCAGAGACATTTTCAGAGTTATCCAGGAATTGGGGTCCTTTTGCGATAGACCTATTTGCCTCACGTCTGAACACCCAGCTTCTACGGTTTTTCAGCTGGCGCCCGGATCCGGCGGCAGAGGCAGTGGACGCGTTCCTTCAATCCTGGTCCGGTCCGCTGATGTATGCATTCCCGCCATTTGCTATGATCCCGAGGATGATGTTGCATGTTCGTCGTCATCTGGCCGAATTGGTAGTGGTGGTCCCCTTTTGGGGGACTCAGGCTTGGTTTCCGTCACTACTGGGTCTCCTGATAGATGTGCCGTTTCTTCTCCCAAATCGGATGGATCTCCTCCAGGACCCTCAAGGATTACACCACCCGCTCCTGTTGGACGGATCCCTACGTCTGATAGCCTGCCGGATCTCAGGACGCCTGGAGAAATCGGTGATATTTCGGAGGCAACTAGACGCCTTTTGGACAACACGTGGGCTCCCGGCACCAGAAAATCTTATCGGGCAGCCTGGCAGATCCGCTATTTCGTCTACGCATCAGGGTTTTGATGCTGTCCCTGCGGGACAGCACCCTTCCGTATCGCGTTTGCTTCGCGGTTCCCGCATGTCTCGTCCTCCCCGTCCTCGCTTTACCACGACTTGGGACGTGTCTTTAGTTTTGTCCTTTTTATCCAACTGGCCAGGTAACCCGGATCTCACCTTACGGCAGTTGTCGGCCAAATTAGTGGTTCTTTTTTGTTTGATATCCTGTAAGCGGGTCTCTGATGTTCGGGCGCTTGATCACGACGCCAGATCATTTACTCCGGAAGGGGTCACCTTCAATATATCCAGACGTACTAAGACCAACATTAGGTCGGTCTCTTACCCATCGTTTCCAGCCTCGCCGGTTCTTTGTCCGGTGGCTTGTTTGAAGGAGTATGAATCTCGGACGCGTACTTACCGGTTGTCTTCGGTTCCTCAGCTTTTCTTGTCCATTCGGCATCCGTTTGGTCCTGTGTCCAGCCCTACTTTGGCGCGCTGGATGAAGTGGATTATGTCGTTAGCAGGAATTGATACTTCCATATTTACTGCTCATTCCGCTAGAGGCGCTTCAGCTACCGCCTTGGCTGTTTCGGGGGCACGATTGGAGGATATTCTACGTCTTGCGGACTGGTCTTCGGCATCGACATTCAGGGAGTATTATTTTAGACCGCCTCCACATTTGTTTTCTGCTGTGATTGCTCAACTTTAAACTTAGCAATAGGAGCCTCCGTGTCTTGCTGTAAAACTAGGTGATTTTCCTAGTCTATGACGGAAAGTCATGGTTTTATTAAAGACACGGAGGCGAGTATTGCCCACCCTGGGATTCCCTCCCTTACAATGTATTTTCTGTGGTTTTCACTCTGATTTGCATGCTATGTCTGCATAGTTGGCTTAAGATGTTTATGATGGCAGGATCGCGTATGACTGGCGATGGATTCTTCTGCCCATTGCTTAATTTGTTTATTACTTTCAGGAGGAAGTTGATTCGCTACGGGCTTCAATTGCTCTGCTCCAGTTGTAGCCATGTTGGCTTTCAAGGAAGAAGGGTTCCAGTGATCTCAGCTGATGATGTTCGTTCGGATGTTCCGGTGGTTCCATGCTGGTCGTTTTCCCGATTCAAGGTTCCGGTTTCGTGTGCGGTGGTTCCGGTCATGGTGTCAGGCTCGTAAAGAAAGAGGAGGATCTATAGGAGGAGCCGTCTATTATATGGACTATGAGGGGAGAGTGATGTTACTATGGTTACGTCATGTTATGTAAAGTTTTTTTCTTTGCTGCTATGTGGTGGACAGTAAAGAAGGAGATAGCAATACTCGCCTCCGTGTCTTTAATAAAACCATGACTTTCCGTCATAGACTAGGAAAATCACCTAGTTACATCCTGTATTATACTCCAGAGCTGCACTCACTATTCTGCTGGTGCAGTCACTGTGTACATACATTACTTATCCTGTACTGATCCTGAGTTACATCCTGTATTATACTCCAGAGCTGCACTCACTATTCTGCTGGTGCATTCACTGTGTACATACATTACTTATCCTGTACTGATCCTGAGTTACATCCTGTATTATACTCCAGAGCTGCACTCTCTACTCTGCTGGTTATTGGGCTGTCTGTTTATAAACCTGCTGACTGCAGATTCTCTGGGTATTCACTTCTCGTGTCTGGGGGAAACTGTATACGTTTAGATATCTCGGGGTGAAAAGAGCTGTATCCGGACACACGAGCGGTGGGAGGCGGTGACTAAACCTTACTTCTTACTGTGACTCTGCTCAGATGTTTCAGTATATTTTCTTTTTCCCTGGACAACACTGTCCGTCTCAAGTGAATATTTTGGCTCCCATCGACCTCCTGGGTAAATCCTGGATAACATCCGAATCCTGCAGCATTTCGGGAAAAAAGTTTTCAAAGGAGGAACAGGTGATGGAAGGAAACGGAGGAAAGAAGGTCCTGAAAATTGTGCTGCAAACAGTAAAAAAAAAAAAAAAAAATCAAGCCGCTTCAGAGAGAACTATCCTTTAACTCTGTGGCCTGCAACCTGTGATTCTCCAGATATGAAGGGACTACAACTCCCAGCCAAAGAATGGAATCTGTATTTCCCCCGGTGACAGACGCAGCAATTCCCAACAAAACTATTTTACGGCACCTGGTGTGCAGCAGTTGGGTTCTTCAGTTCTATAGGGTTATTATTGACCAGGTGGACAACAGTTGGGGTCCCTCAGTCCTCTATGGTTATTATTGACCAGGTGGACAACAGTTGGGGTCCCTCAGTCCTCTATGGTTATTATTGACCAGGTGGACAACCGTTGGGGTCCCTAAGTCCTCTATGGTTATTATTGACCAGGTGGACAACAGTTGGGGTCCCTCAGTCCTCTATGGTTATTATTGACCAGGTGGACAACAGTTGGGGTCCCTCAGTCCTCTATGGTTATTATTGACCAGGTGGACAACAGTTGGGGTCCCTCAGTCCTCTATGGTTATTATTGACCAGGTGGACAACAGTTGGGGTCCCTCAGTCCTCTATGGTTATTATTGGCCAGGTGGACAACAGTTGGGGTCCCTCAGTCCTCTATGGTTATTATTGACCAGGTGGACAACAGTTGGGGTCCCTCAGTCCTCTATGGTTATTATTGACCAGGTGGACAACAGTTGGGGTCCCTCAGTCCTGTAAGGTTATTATTGACCAGGTGGACAACAGTTGGGGTCCCTCAGTCCTCTATGGTTATTATTGACCAGGTGAACAACAGTTGGGGTCCCTCAGTCCTCTATGGTTATTATTGACCAGGTGGACAACAGTTGGGGTCCCTCATTCCTCTATGGTTATTATTGACCAGGTGGACAACAGTTGGGGTCCCTCAGTCATCTATGGTTATTATTGACCAGGTGGACAACAGTTGGGGTCCCCCATCCTTGTAGGATGATTATTGACCTAGCGGGAAACAGTTGAGGGTCTCTCGGTCTTGTAGGGGTTATTATTGATTGCTTATAATCTTTTATTAGGGGATTCTTTGCACTGTCTGAAGATTGTGCCTGAGGTGAATATCTTCTTGTATGGGAGGAGAATATTGAAGGAGAGCAGAGTTCTTAGATTTATGTTTTTTCTACTGTAAGAGCGCTCACACTGCAGAGGTTTCTACTGTAAGAACGCTCACACTGCAGAGATTCTACTGTAAGAGCGCTCACACTGCGGAGGTTTCTACTGTAAGAGCGCTCACACTGCGGAGGTTTCTACTGTAAGAGCGCTCACACTGCAGAGATTCTACTGTAAGAGCGCTCACACTGCGGAGGTTTCTACTGTAAGAACGCTCAAACTGCGGAGGTTTCTACTGTAAGAGCGCTCACACTGCGGAGATTCTACTGTAAGAGCGCTCACACTGCGGAGATTCTACTGTAAGAGCGCTCACACTGCGGAGGTTTCTACTGGAAGAACGCTCACACTGCGGAGGTTTCTACTGTAAGAGCGCTCACACTGCGGAGGTTTCTACTGTAAGAACGCTCAAACTGCGGAGGTTTCTACTGTAAGAGCGGTCACACTGCAGAGATTCTACTGTAAGAGCGCTCACACTGCGGAGGTTTCTACTGTAAGAGCGCTCACACTGCGGAGGTTTCTACTGTAAGAGCGCTCACACTGGGGAGATTCTACTGTAAGAGCGCTCACACTGCGGAGATTCTACTGTAAGAGCGCTCACACTGCGGAGGTTTCTACTGGAAGAACGCTCACACTGCGGAGGTTTCTACTGTAAGAGCGCTCACACTGCGGAGGTTTCAACTGTAAGAGCGCTCACACTGCGGAGGTTTCTACTGGAAGAACGCTCAAACTGCGGAGGTTTCTACTGTAAGAACGCTCACACTGCAGAGATTCTACTGTAAGAGCGCTCACACTGCGGAGGTTTCTACTGTAAGAGCGCTCACACTGCAGAGGTTTCTACTGTAAGAGCGCTCACACTGCGGAGATTCTACTGTAAGAGCGGTCACACTGCGGAGATTCTACTGTAAGAACGCTCACACTGCAAAGATTCTACTGTAAGAGCGCTCACACTGCGTAGGTTTCTACTGTAAGAGCGCTCACACTATGGAGGTCTGTACTGTAAGAGCGCTCACACTGCGGAGGTTTCTACTGTAAGAGCGCTCACACTGCAGAGATTCTACTGTAAGAGCGCTCACACTGCGGAGGTTTCTACTGTAAGAGCGCTCACACTGCGGAGGTTTCTACTGTAAGAGCGCTCACACTGCGGAGATTCTACTGTAAGAGCGGTCATACTGCGGAGATTCTACTGTAAGAAAGCTCACACTGCAAAGATTCTACTGTAAGAGCGCTCACACTGCGGAGGTTTCTACTGTAAGAGCGCTCACACTGCAGAGATTCTACTGTAAGAGCGCTCACACTGCGGAGGTTTCTACTGTAAGAACGCTCACACTGCAGAGATTCTACTGTAAGAGCGCTCACACTGCGGAGGTTTCTACTGTAAGAGCGCTCACACTGCAGAGATTCTACTGTAAGAGCGGTCATACTGCGGAGATTCTACTGTAAGAAAGCTCACACTGCAAAGATTCTACTGTAAGAGCGCTCACACTGCGGAGGTTTCTACTGTAAGAGCGCTCACACTGCAGAGATTCTACTGTAAGAGCGCTCACACTGCGGAGGTTTCTACTGTAAGAACGCTCACACTGCAGAGATTCTACTGTAAGAGCGCTCACACTGCGGAGGTTTCTACTGTAAGAGCGCTCACACTGCGGAGGTTTCTACTGTAAGAGCGGTCACACTGCGGAGATTCTACTGTAAGAGCGCTCACACTGCGGAGATTCTACTGTAAGAGCGCTCACACTGCGGAGGTTTCTACTGTAAGAGCGCTCACACTGCGGAGGTTTCTACTGTAAGAGCGCTCACACTGCGGAGGTTTCTACTGTAAGAGCGCTCACTCTGAGGAGATTCTACTGTAAGAGCGGTCACACTGCGGAGATTCTACTGTAAGAGCGCTCACACTGCGGAGATTCTACTGTAAAAGCGCTCACACTGCGGAGGTCTGTACTGTAAGAGCGCTCACACTGCGGAGGTTTCTACTGTAAGAGCGCTCACACTGCGGAGATTCAACTGTAAGAGCGCTCACACTGCAAAGATTCTACTGTAAGAGCGCTCACACTGCGGAGGTTTCTACTGTAAGAGCGCTCACACTGCGGAGGTTTCTACTGTAAGAGCGCTCACACTGCGGAGGTTTCTACTGTAAGAGCGCTCACACTGCGGAGGTTTCTACTGTAAGAGCGCTCACACTGCAGAGATTCTACTGTAAGAGCGCTCACACTGCGGAGGTTTCGACTGTAAGAGCGCTCACACTGCGGAGGTTTCTACTGTAAGAGCGCTCACACTGCGGAGATTCTACTGTAAGAGCGCTCACAGTGCAAAAGATTCTACTGTAAGAGCGCTCACACTGCGGAGGTTTCTACTGTAAGAACGCTCACACTGCGGAGGTTTCTACTGTAAGAGCGTTCACACTGCGGAGGTCTGTACTGTAAGAGCGCTCACACTGCGGAGGTCTCTACTGTAAGAGCGCTCACACTGCAGAGGTTTCTACTGTAAGAGCGCTCACACTGCAGAGGTTTCTACTGTAAAAGTACTCACACTGCAGAGATTCTACTGTAAGAGCGCTCACACTGCGGAGGTTTCTACTGTAAGAGCGCTCACACTGCGGAGGTTTCTACTGTAAGAGCGGTCACACTGCGGAGGTCTGTACTGTAAGAGCGCTCACACTGCGGAGGTCTGTACTGTAAGAGCGCTCACACTGCGGAGGTTTCTAATGTAAGAGCGCTCACACTGCGGAGGTTTCTACTGTAAGAGCGCTCACACTGCGGAGATTCTACTGTAAGAGCGCTCACACTGCGGAGATTCTACTGTAAGAGCGCTCACACTGCAGAGCTTTCTACTGTAAGAGCGCTCACACTGCGGAGGTTTCTACTGTAAGAACGCTCACACTGCAGAGATTCTACTGTAAGAGCGCTCACACTGCAGAGGTTTCTACTGTAAGAGCGCTCACACTGCGGAGGTTTCTACTGTAAGAGCGCTCACACTGCGGAGGTTTCTACTGTAAGAGCGCTCACACTGCAGAGGTTTCTACTGTAAGAGCGCTCACACTGCGGAGATTCTACTGTAAGAGCGCTCACACTGCGGAGGTCTGTACTGTAAGAGCGGTCACACTGCGGAGGTTTCTACTGTAAGAGCGGTCATACTGCGGAGGTCTGTACTGTAAGAGCGCTCACACTGCGGAGGTCTGTACTGTAAGAGCGCTCACACTGTGGAGATTTCTACTGTAAGAGCGCTCACACTGCAGAGGTTTCTACTGTAAGAGCGCTCACACTGCGGAGGTTTCTACTGTAAGAGCGCTCACACTGCGGAGGTCTCTACTGTAAGAGCGGTCACACTGCGGAGGTTTCTACTGTAAGAGCGCTCACACTGCGGAGGTTTCTACTGTAAGAGCGCTCATACTGCGGAGATTCTACTGTAAGAGCGCTCACATTGCGGAGATTTCTAATGTAAGAGCGCTCACACTATGGAGGTCTGTACTGTAAGAGCGGTCACACTGTGGAGGTCTGTACTGTAAGAGCGGTCACACTGTGGAGGTTTCTACTGTAATAGCGGTCACACTGCGGAGGTTTCTACTGTAGGAACGCTCACACTGCAGAGATTCTACTGTAAGAGCGCTCACACTGCGGAGGTTTCTACTGTATGAGCGCTCACACTGCGGAGGTTTCTACTGTAAGAGCGCTCACACTGCGGAGGTTTCTACTGTAAGAGCGCTCACACTGCGGAGATTCTACTGTAAGAGCGCTCACACTGCGGAGATTCTACTGTAAGAGCGCTCACACTGCGGAGGTCTGTACTGTAAGAGCGCTCACACTGCGGAGGTTTCTACTGTAAGAGCGGTCACACTGCGGAGGTCTGTACTGTAAGAGCGCTCACACTGCGGAGGTCTGTACTGTAAGAGCGGTCACACTGCGGAGGTCTGTACTGTAAGAGCGCTCACACTGCGGAGGTCTGTACTGTAAGAGCGCTCACACTGCGGAGGTTTCTACTGTAAGAGCGCTCACACTGCAGAGATTCTACTGTAAGAGCGCTCACACTGCGGAGGTTTCTACTGTAAGAGCGCTCACACTGTGGAGGTCTCTACTGTAAGAGCGGTCACACTGCGGAGGTTTCTACTGTAAGAGCGCTCACACTGCGGAGGTTTCTACTGTAAGAGCGCTCACACTGCGGAGATTCTACTGTAAGAGCGCTCACACTGCGGAGATTCTACTGTAAGAGCGCTCACACTGCGGAGATTCTACTGTAAGAGCGCTCACACTGCGGAGGTCTGTACTGTAAGAGCGCTCACACTGCGGAGGTTTCTACTGTAAGAGCGGTCACACTGCGGAGGTTTCTACTGTAAGAGCGCTCACACTGCGTTGGTTTCTACTGTAAGAGCGCTCACACTGTGGAGGTCTGTACTGTAAGAGCGCTCACACTGCGGAGATTTCTACTGTAAGAGCGCTCACACTATGGAGGTCTGTACTGTAAGAGCGCTCACACTGTGGAGGTCTGTACTGTAAGAGCGCTCACACTGCGGAGGTCTGTACTGTAAGAGCGGTCACACTGCGGAGATCTGTACTGTAAGAGCGCTCACACTGTGGAGGTCTGTACTGTAAGAGCGCTCACACTGCGGAGGTCTGTACTGTAAGAGCGGTCACACTGCGGAGATCTGTACTGTAAGAGCGGTCACACTGCGGAGGTTTCTACTGTAAGAGCGGTCACACTGTGGAGGTCTGTACCGTAAGAGCGGTCACACTGCGGAGGTCTGTACTGTAAGAGCGCTCACACTGCGGAGGTCTGTACTGTAAGAGCGGTCACACTGCAGAGATTCTACTGTAAGAGCGGTCACACTGCGGAGGTCTGTACTGTAAGAGCGGTCACACTGCAGAGGCCTGTACTGTAAGAGCGGTCACACTGTGGAGGTCTGTACCGTAAGAGCGGTCACACTGCGGAGGCCTGTACTGTAAGAGCGGTCACACTGTGGAGGTCTGTACTGTAAGAGCGCTCACACTGCAGAGGTCTGTACTGTAAGAGCGCTCACACTGCGGAGGTCTGTACTGTAAGAGCGGTCACACTGCGGAGGTCTGTACTGTAAGAGCGGTCACACTGCGGAGGTCTGTACCATAAGAGCGGTCACACTGCGGAGGTCTGTACTGTAAGAGCGCTCACACTGCGGAGGTCTGTACTGTAAGAGCGGTCACACTGCGGAGATCTGTACTGTAAGAGCGGTCACACTGCGGAGGTTTCTACTGTAAGAGCGGTCACACTGCGGAGGTCTGTACTGTAAGAGCGCTCACACTGTGGAGGTCTGTACCGTAAGAGCGGTCACACTGCGGAGGTCTGTACTGTAAGAGCGGTCACACTGTGGAGGTCTGTACCGTAAGAGCGCTCACACTGCGGAGGTCTGTTCTGTAAGAGCGGTCACACTGCGGAGATTCTACTGTAAGAGCGGTCACACTGCAAAGGTTTCTACTGTAAGAGTGGTCACACTGCGGAGGTCTGTACTGTAAGAGCGCTCACACTGCGGAGGTCTGTACTGTAAGAGCGCTCACACTGCGAAGATTTCTACTGTAAGAGCGCTCACACTGCGGAGGTCTGTACTGTAAGAGCGGTCACACTGCGGAGGTTTCTACTGTAAGAGCGGTCACACTGCGGAGGTTTCTACTGTAAGAGCGCTCACACTGCGTTGGTTTCTACTGTAAGAGCGCTCACACTGTGGAGGTCTGTACTGTAAGAGCGCTCACACTGCGGAGATTTCTACTGTAAGAGCGCTCACACTATGGAGGTCTGTACTGTAAGAGCGCTCACACTGCGGAGGTCTGTACTGTAAGAGCGCTCACACTGCGGAGGTCTGTACTGTAAGAGCGCTCACACTGTGGAGGTCTGTACTGTAAGAGCGCTCACACTGCGGAGGTCTGTACTGTAAGAGCGGTCACACTGCGGAGGTTTGTACTGTAAGAGCGGTCACACTGCGGAGGTCTGTACTGTAAGAGCGGTCACACTGCGGAGATCTGTACTGTAAGAGCGGTCACACTGCGGAGGTCTGTACTGTAAGAGCGGTCACACTGCGGAGGTCTGTACTGTAAGAGCGGTCACACTGCGGAGGTTTCTACTGTAAGAGCGGTCACACTGTGGAGGTCTGTACCGTAAGAGCGGTCACACTGCGGTGGTCTGTACTGTAAGAGCGCTCACACTGCGGAGGTCTGTACCGTATGAGCGGTCACACTGCGGAGGTCTGTACTGTAAGAGCGGTCACACTGCAGAGATTCTACTGTAAGAGCGGTCACACTGCGGAGGTCTGTACTGTAAGAGCGGTCACACTGCAGAGGCCTGTACTGTAAGAGCGGTCACACTGTGGAGGTCTGTACCGTAAGAGCGGTCACACTGCGGAGGCCTGTACTGTAAGAGCGGTCACACTGCGGAGGTCTGTACTGTAAGAGCGCTCACACTGCGGAGGTCTGTACCATAAGAGCGGTCACACTGCGGAGGTCTGTACTGTAAGAGCGCTCACACTGCGGAGGTCTGTACTGTAAGAGCGGTCACACTGTGGAGGTCTGTACCGTAAGAGCGGTCACACTGCGGAGGTCTGTACTGTAAGAGCGCTCACACTGCGGAGGTCTGTACCGTATGAGCGGTCACACTGCGGAGGTCTGTACTGTAAGAGCGGTCACACTGCAGAGATTCTACTGTAAGAGCGGTCACACTGCGGAGGTCTGTACTGTAAGAGCGGTCACACTGCGGAGGTCTGTACTGTAAGAGCGGTCACACTGTGGAGGTCTGTACCGTAAGAGCGGTCACACTGCGGAGGCCTGTACTGTAAGAGCGGTCACACTGCGGAGGTCTGTACTGTAAGAGCGGTCACACTGCGGAGGTCTGTACTGTAAGAGCGGTCACACTGCAGAGGCCTGTACTGTAAGAGCGGTCACACTGTGGAGGTCTGTACCGTAAGAGCGGTCACACTGCGGAGGCCTGTACTGTAAGAGCGGTCACACTGCGGAGGTCTGTACTGTAAGAGCGCTCACACTGCGGAGGTCTGTACCATAAGAGCGGTCACACTGCGGAGGTCTGTACTGTAAGAGCGCTCACACTGCGGAGGTCTGTACTGTAAGAGCGGTCACACTGCGGAGATCTGTATTGTAAGAGCGGTCACACTGCGGAGGTTTCTACTGTAAGAGCGGTCACACTGTGGAGGTCTGTACCGTAAGAGCGGTCACACTGCGGAGGTCTGTACTGTAAGAGCGGTCACACTGTGGAGGTCTGTACCGTAAGAGCGCTCACACTGCGGAGGTCTGTTCTGTAAGAGCGGTCACACTGCGGAGATTCTACTGTAAGAGCGGTCACACTGCGGAGGTCTGTACTGTAAGAGCGGTCACACTGCGGAGGTCTGTACTGTAAGAGCGGTCACACTGCGGAGGTCTGTACTGTAAGAGCGCTCGCACTGCGGAGGTCTGTACTGTAAGAGCGGTCACACTGCGGAGGTCTGTACTGTAAGAGCGGTCACACTGTGGAGGTCTGTACTGTAAGAGCGGTCACACTGTGGAGGTCTCTACTGTAAGAGCGGGCACACTGCGGAGGTCTGTACTGTAAGAGCGGTCACACTGCGGAGGTCTGTACTGTAAGAGCGGTCACACTGCGGAGGTCTGTACTGTAAGAGCGGTCACACTGCGGAGGTCTGTACTGTAAGAGCGGTCACACTGCGGAGGTCTCTACTGTAAGAGTGGTCACACTGCGGAGGTCTGTACTGTAAGAGCGCTCACACTGCGGAGGTCTGTACTGTAAGAGCGCTCACACTGCGGAGGTCTGTACCGTAAGAGCGGTCACACTGCGGAGGTCTGTACTGTAAGAGCGCTCACACTGCGGAGGTCTGTACTGTAAGAGCGGTCACACTGCGGAGGTCTGTACTGTAAGAGCGGTCACACTGCAGAGGTCTGTACCGTAAGAGCGCTCACACTGCGGAGGTCTCTACTGTAAGAGCGGTCACACTGTGGAGGTCTGTACCGTAAGAGCGGTCACACTGCGGAGGTCTGTACTGTAAGAGCGCTCACACTGCGGAGGTCTGTACTGTAAGAGCGCTCACACTGCGGAGGTCTGTACCATAAGAGCGGTCACACTGCGGAGGTCTGTGCTGTAAGAGCGGTCACACTGCGGAGGTCTGTACAGTAAGAGCGGTCACACTGCGGAGGTCTGTACTGTAAGAGCGCTCACACTGCGGAGGTCTGTACTGTAAGAGCGGTCACACTGCGGAGGTCTGTACTGTAAGAGCGCTCACACTGCAGAGGCCTGTACAGTAAGAGCGGTCACACTGCGGAGGTCTGTACTGTAAGAGCGCTCACACTGCGGAGGTCTGTACTGTAAGAGCGGTCACACTGCGGAGGTCTGTACTGTAAGAGCGGTCACACTGCGGAGGTCTGTACTGTAAGAGCGGTCACACTGCGGAGGTCTGTACTGTAAGAGCGGTCACACTGCGGAGGTCTGTACTGTAAGAGCGGTCACACTGCGGAGGTCTGTACTGTATGAGCGCTCACGCTGCGGAGGTCTGTACTGTAAGAGCGGTCACACTGCGGAGGTCTGTACTGTAAGAGCGGTCACACTGCGGAGGTCTGTACAGTAAGAGCGGTCACACTGCGGATGTCTGTACCGTAAGAGCGGTCACACTGCGGAGGTCTGTACAATAAGAGCGGTCACACTGCGGAGGTATCTACTGTAAGAGCGGTCACACTGCGGAGGTCTGTACTGTAAGAGCGGTCACACTGCGGAGGTCTGTACTGTAAGAGCGGTCACACTGCGGAGGTCTGTACCGTAAGAGCGGTCACACTGCGGAGGTCTGTACCGTAAGAGCGGTCACACTGCGGAGGTCTGTGCTGTAAGAGCGGTCACACTGCGGAGGTCTGTGCTGTAAGAGCGGTCACACTGCGGAGGTCTGTACTGTAAGAGCGGTCACACTGCGGAGGTCTGTACTGTAAGAGCGGTCACACTGCGGAGGTCTGTACTGTAAGAGCGGTCACACTGCGGAGGTCTGTACTGTAAGAGCGGTCACACTGCGGAGGTCTGTACTGTAAGAGCGGTCACACTGCGGAGGTCTGTACTGTAAGAGCGGTCACACTGCGGAGGTCTGTACTGTAAGAGCGGTCACACTGCGGAGGTCTGTACTGTAAGAGCGGTCACACTGCGGAGGTCTCTACTGTAAGAGCGGTCACACTGCGGAGGTTTCTACTGTAAGAGCGGTCACACTGCGGAGATCTGTACTGTAAGAGCGGTCACACTGCGGAGGTCTGTACTGTAAGAGCGGTCACACTGTGGAGGTCTGTACTGTAAGAGCGGTCACACTGTGGAGGTCTGTACTGTAAGAGCGGTCACACTGTGGAGGTCTGTACTGTAAGAGCGGTCACACTGCGGAGGTCTGTACTGTAAGAGCGGTCACACTGCGGAGATCTGTACTGTAAGAGCGGTCACACTGTGGAGGTCTGTACTGTAAGAGCGGTCACACTGTGGAGGTCTGTACTGTAAGAGCGGTCACACTGCGGAGGTCTCTACTGTAAGAGCGGTCACACTGCGGAGGTTTCTACTGTAAGAGCGGTCACACTGCGGAGGTCTGTACTGTAAGAGCGCTCACACTGTGGAGGTCTGTACCGTAAGAGCGGTCACACTGCGGAGGTCTGTACTGTAAGAGCGGTCACACTGTGGAGGTCTGTACCGTAAGAGCGGTCACACTGCGGAGGTCTGTACTGTAAGAGCGGTCACACTGCGGAGGTCTGTACTGTAAGAGCGCTCACACTGCGGAGGTCTGTACTGTAAGAGCGGTCACACTGCGGAGGTCTGTACCGTAAGAGCGGTCACACTGCGGAGGTCTGTACCGTAAGAGCGGTCACACTGCGGAGGTCTGTACCGTAAGAGCGGTCACACTGCGGAGGTCTGTACCGTAAGAGCGGTCACACTGCGGAGGTCTGTGCTGTAAGAGCGGTCACACTGCGGAGGTCTGTACTGTAAGAGCGGTCACACTGCGGAGGTCTGTACTGTAAGAGCGGTCACACTGCGGAGGTCTGTACTGTAAGAGCGGTCACACTGCGGAGGTCTGTACTGTAAGAGCGGTCACACTGCGGAGGTCTGTACTGTAAGAGCGGTCACACTGCGGAGGTCTGTACTGTAAGAGCGGTCACACTGCGGAGGTCTGTACAGTAAGAGCGGTCACACTGCGGAGGTATCTACTGTAAGAGCGGTCACACTGCGGAGGTCTGTACTGTAAGAGAGGTCACACTGCGGAGGTCTGTACTGTAAGAGCGCTCACACTGCGGAGGTCTGTACTGTAAGAGCGCTCACACTGCGGAGGTCTGTACTGTAAGAGCGGTCACACTGCGGAGGTCTGTACTGTAAGAGCGGTCACACTGCGGAGGTCTGTACTGTAAGAGCGGTCACACTGCGGAGGTCTGTACTGTAAGAGCGCTCACACTGCGGAGGTCTGTACTGTAAGAGCGGTCACACTGCGGAGGTCTGTACTGTAAGAGCGGTCACACTGCGGAGGTCTGTACTGTAAGAGCGGTCACACTGCGGAGGTCTGTACTGTAAGAGCGGTCACACTGCGAAGGCCTGTACAGTAAGAGCGGTCACACTGCGGAGGTCTGTACTGTAAGAGCGGTCACACTGCGGAGGTCTGTACTGTAAGAGCGGTCACACTGCGGAGGTCTGTACTGTAAGAGCGCTCACACTGCAGAGGCCTGTACAGTAAGAGCGGTCACACTGCGGAGGTCTGTACTGTAAGAGCGGTCACACTGCGGAGGTCTGTACTGTAAGAGCGGTCACACTGCGGAGGTCTGTACTGTAAGAGCGGTCACACTGCGGAGGTCTGTACTGTAAGAGCGGTCACACTGCGGAGGTCTGTACTGTAAGAGCGGTCACACTGCGGAGGTCTGTACTGTAAGAGCGCTCACACTGCGGAGGTCTGTACTGTAAGAGCGGTCACACTGCGGAGGTCTGTACTGTAAGAGCGGTCACACTGCGGAGGTCTGTACTGTAAGAGCGGTCACACTGCGGAGGTCTGTACTGTAAGAGCGGTCACACTGCGGAGGTCTGTACTGTAAGAGCGCTCACACTGCAGAGGCCTGTACAGTAAGAGCGGTCACACTGCGGAGGTCTGTACTGTAAGAGCGGTCACACTGCGGAGGTCTGTACTGTAAGAGCGGTCACACTGCGGAGGTCTGTACTGTAAGAGCGGTCACACTGCGGAGGTCTGTACTGTAAGAGCGGTCACACTGCGGAGGTCTCTACTGTAAGAGCGGTCACACTGCGGAGGTCTGTACTGTAAGAGCGGTCACA
This sequence comes from Bufo bufo, assembly GCF_905171765.1. NCBI lineage: Eukaryota > Metazoa > Chordata > Amphibia > Anura > Bufonidae > Bufo > Bufo bufo. The sequence goes on from NW_024401257.1 coordinate 58,684, forward strand.
CTGCGGAGGTCTGTACTGTAAGAGCGGTCACACTGCGGAGGTCTGTACTGTAAGAGCGGTCACACTGCGGAGGTCTGTACCGTAAGAGCGGTCACACTGCGGAGGTCTGTACTGTAAGAGCGGTCACACTGCGGAGGTCTGTACTGTAAGAGCGGTCACACTGCGGAGGTCTGTACTGTAAGAGCGCTCACACTGCAGAGGCCTGTACAGTAAGAGCGGTCACACTGCGGAGGTCTGTACTGTAAGAGCGGTCACACTGCGGAGGTCTGTACTGTAAGAGCGGTCACACTGCGGAGGTCTGTACTGTAAGAGCGGTCACACTGCGGAGGTCTGTACTGTAAGAGCGGTCACACTGCGGAGGTCTCTACTGTAAGAGCGGTCACACTGCGGAGGTCTGTACTGTAAGAGCGGTCACACTGCGGAGGTCTGTACTGTAAGAGCGGTCACACTGCGGAGGTCTGTACTGTAAGAGCGGTCACACTGCGGAGGTCTGTACCGTAAGAGCGGTCACACTGCGGAGGTCTGTACTGTTAGAGCGCTCACACTGCGGAGGTCTCTACTGTAAGAGCGGTCACACTGTGGAGGTCTGTACTGTAAGAGCGGTCACACTGCGGAGGTCTCTACTGTAAGAGTGGTCACACTGCGGAGGTCTGTACTGTAAGAGCGCTCACACTGCGGAGGTCTGTACTGTAAGAGCGCTCACACTGCGGAGGTCTGTACTGTAAGAGCGCTCACACTGCGGAGGTCTGTACTGTAAGAGCGGTCACACTGCGGAGGTCTGTACTGTAAGAGCGCTCACACTGCGGAGGTCTGTACTGTAAGAGCGGTCACACTGCGGAGGTCTGTACTGTAAGAGCGGTCACACTGCGGAGGTCTGTACTGTAAGAGCGGTCACACTGTGGAGGTCTGTACTGTAAGAGCGCTCACACTGCGGAGGTCTGTACTGTAAGAGCGGTCACACTGCGGAGGTCTGTACTGTAAGAGCGGTCACACTGCGGAGGTCTGTACTGTAAGAGCACTCACACTGCGGAGGTCTGTACTGTAAGAGCGGTCACACTGCGGAGGTCTGTACAGTAAGAGCGGTCACACTGCGGAGGTCTGTACTGTAAGAGCGGTCACACTGCGGAGGTCTGTACTGTAAGAGCGGTCACACTGCGGAGGTCTGTACTGTAAGAGCGGTCACACTGCGGAGGTCTGTACTGTAAGAGCGGTCACACTGTGGAGGTCTCTACTGTAAGAGCGGTCACACTGCGGAGGTCTGTACTGTAAGAGCGGTCACACTGCGGAGATTCTACTGTAAGAGCGGTCACACTGCGGAGGTCTGTACTGTAAGAGCGGTCACACTGCGGAGGTCTGTACTGTAAGAGCGGTCACACTGCGGAGGTCTGTACTGTAAGAGCGCTCACACTGCGGAGGTTTCTACTGTAAGAGCGCTCACACTGCGGAGGTCTGTACTGTAAGAGCGGTCACACTGCGGAGGTCTGTACTGTAAGAGCGGTCACACTGCGGAGGTCTCTACTGTAAGAGCGGTCACACTGCGGAGGTCTGTACTGTAAGAGCGGTCACACTGCGGAGGTCTGTACTGTAAGAGCGGTCACACTGCGGAGGTCTGTACAGTAAGAGCGGTCACACTGCGGAGGTATCTACTGTAAGAGTGGTCACACTGTGGAGGTCTGTACTGTAAGAGCGGTCACACTGCGGAGGTCTCTACTGTAAGAGTGGTCACACTGCGGAGGTCTGTACTGTAAGAGCGCTCACACTGCGGAGGTCTGTACTGTAAGAGCGCTCACACTGCGGAGGTCTGTACTGTAAGAGCGCTCACACTGCGGAGGTCTGTACTGTAAGAGCGGTCACACTGCGGAGGTCTGTACTGTAAGAGCGGTCACACTGCGGAGGTCTGTACTGTAAGAGCGGTCACACTGCGGAGGTCTGTACTGTAAGAGCGGTCACACTGCGGAGGTCTGTACTGTAAGAGCGGTCACACTACGGAGGTCTGTACTGTAAGAGCGGTCACACTGCGGAGGTCTGTACTGTAAGAGCGGTCACACTGCGGAGGTCTCTACTGTAAGAGCGGTCACACTGCGGAGGTCTGTACTGTAAGAGCGGTCACACTGCGGAGGTCTGTACTGTAAGAGCGGTCACACTGCGGAGGTCTGTACTGTAAGAGCGGTCACACTACGGAGGTCTGTACTGTAAGAGCGGTCACACTGCGGAGGTCTCTACTGTAAGAGCGGTCACACTGCGGAGGTCTGTACTGTAAGAGCGGTCACACTACGGAGGTCTGTACTGTAAGAGCGGTCACACTGCGGAGGTCTGTACTGTAAGAGCGGTCACACTGCGGAGGTCTGTACTGTAAGAGCGGTCACACTGCGGAGGTCTGTACTGTAAGAGCGGTCACACTGTGGAGGTCTGTACCGTAAGAGCGGTCACACTGCGGAGGTCTGTACTGTAAGAGCGGTCACACTGCGGAGGTCTGTACTGTAAGAGCGGTCACACTGCGGAGGTCTGTACTGTAAGAGCGCTCACACTGCGGAGGTCTGTACTGTAAGAGCGCTCACACTGCGGAGGTCTGTACTGTAAGAGCGCTCACACTGCGGAGGTCTGTACTGTAAGAGCGGTCACACTGCGGAGGTCTGTACTGTAAGAGCGGTCACACTGCGGAGGTCTGTACTGTAAGAGCGGTCACACTGCGGAGGTCTGTACTGTAAGAGCGGTCACACTGCGGAGGTCTGTACTGTAAGAGCGCTCACACTGCGGAGGTCTGTACAGTAAGAGCGGTCACACTGCGGAGGTCTGTACTGTAAGATCGGTCACACTGCGGAGGTCTGTACTGTAAGAGCGGTCACACTGCGGAGGTCTGTACTGTAAGAGCGGTCACACTGCGGAGGTCTCTACTGTAAGAGCGGTCACACTGCGGAGGTCTGTACTGTAAGAGCGGTCACACTGCGGAGATTCTACTGTAAGAGCGGTCACACTGCGGAGGTCTGTACTGTAAGAGCGGTCACACTGCGGAGGTCTGTACTGTAAGAGCGGTCACACTGCGGAGGTCTGTACTGTAAGAGCGCTCACACTGCGGAGGTTTCTACTGTAAGAGCGCTCACACTGCGGAGGTCTCTACTGTAAGAGCGGTCACACTGTGGAGGTCTGTACTGTAAGAGCGCTCACACTGCGGAGGTTTCTACTGTAAGAGCGCTCACACTGAGGAGGTCTGTACTGTAAGAGCGGTCACACTGCGGAGGTCTGTACTGTAAGAGCGCTCACACTGCGGAGGTCTGTACTGTAAGAGCGGTCACACTGCGGAGGTCTGTACAGTAAGAGCGGTCACACTGCGGAGGTATCTACTGTAAGAGCGGTCACACTGCGGAGGTCTGTACTGTAAGAGAGGTCACACTGCGGAGGTCTGTACTGTAAGAGCGCTCACACTGCGGAGGTCTGTACTGTAAGAGCGCTCACACTGCGGAGGTCTGTACTGTAAGAGCGGTCACACTGCGGAGGTCTGTACTGTAAGAGCGGTCACACTGCGGAGGTCTGTACTGTAAGAGCGGTCACACTGCGGAGGTCTGTACTGTAAGAGCGCTCACACTGCGGAGGTCTGTACTGTAAGAGCGGTCACACTGCGGAGGTCTGTACTGTAAGAGCGGTCACACTGCGGAGGTCTGTACTGTAAGAGCGGTCACACTGCGGAGGTCTGTACTGTAAGAGCGGTCACACTGCGAAGGCCTGTACAGTAAGAGCGGTCACACTGCGGAGGTCTGTACTGTAAGAGCGGTCACACTGCGGAGGTCTGTACTGTAAGAGCGGTCACACTGCGGAGGTCTGTACTGTAAGAGCGCTCACACTGCAGAGGCCTGTACAGTAAGAGCGGTCACACTGCGGAGGTCTGTACTGTAAGAGCGGTCACACTGCGGAGGTCTGTACTGTAAGAGCGGTCACACTGCGGAGGTCTGTACTGTAAGAGCGGTCACACTGCGGAGGTCTGTACCGTAAGAGCGGTCACACTGCGGAGGTCTGTACTGTTAGAGCGCTCACACTGCGGAGGTCTCTACTGTAAGAGCGGTCACACTGTGGAGGTCTGTACTGTAAGAGCGGTCACACTGCGGAGGTCTCTACTGTAAGAGTGGTCACACTGCGGAGGTCTGTACTGTAAGAGCGCTCACACTGCGGAGGTCTGTACTGTAAGAGCGCTCACACTGCGGAGGTCTGTACTGTAAGAGCGCTCACACTGCGGAGGTCTGTACTGTAAGAGCGGTCACACTGCGGAGGTCTGTACTGTAAGAGCGCTCACACTGCGGAGGTCTGTACTGTAAGAGCGGTCACACTGCGGAGGTCTGTACTGTAAGAGCGGTCACACTGCGGAGGTCTGTACTGTAAGAGCGGTCACACTGTGGAGGTCTGTACTGTAAGAGCGCTCACACTGCGGAGGTCTGTACTGTAAGAGCGGTCACACTGCGGAGGTCTGTACTGTAAGAGCGGTCACACTGCAGAGGCCTGTACAGTAAGAGCGGTCACACTGCGGAGGTCTGTACTGTAAGAGCGGTCACACTGCGGAGGTCTGTACTGTAAGAGCGGTCACACTGCGGAGGTCTGTACTGTAAGAGCACTCACACTGCGGAGGTCTGTACTGTAAGAGCGGTCACACTGCGGAGGTCTGTACTGTAAGAGCGGTCACACTGCGGAGGTCTGTACTGTAA